>NC_034183.2:38476044-38781669 GCF_002021735.2 Oncorhynchus kisutch
GCAATTTCCAAATGCCTGTAGGTACCATGTTGATCTGTACAAACAATAGTATGCAAGTATAAACACCATGGGACCACACAGCCGTCATACCGCTCAGGAAGGAGACGCGTTCTGTCTCCTAGAGATGAACGTACTTGTGCGAAAAGTGCAAATCAATCCCAGAACAACAGCAAAGGACCTTGAGAAGATGCTGGAGGATACAGGTACAAAAGTATCTATATCCACAGTAAAACAAGTCCTATATCGACATAACCTGAAAGGCCGCTCAGCAAGGAAGAAGCCACTACTCCAAAACTGCCATAAATAAAGCCAGACTACGGTTTGCAATTGCACATGGGGACAAAGATCGTACTTTTTGGAGAAATGTCCTCTGGTCTGATGAAACAAAAATAGAACTGTTTGGCCATAATGACCATCGTTATGTTTGGATGAAAAAGGGGGATGCTTGCAAGCAGAAGAACACCATCCCAACCATGAAGCACGGGGGTGGCAGCATCATGTTGTGGGGGTGCTGAAATAAATAATTCTCTCTACAATTATTCTGACATTTCTCATTCTGAAAAATAAAGTGGTGATCCTAACTGACCTAAAACAGGGAATTTTTACTAGGATTAAACGTCAGGAATTGTGAAAAACTGAGTTTAAATGTATTTGGCTAAGGTGTATGTAAACTTCCGACTTCAACTCTTTATACAGTTATTTGTATTGAGGGCATTTATTTGACATTGGTACATGTTTCTAAATCCACATTTAATGCAAATGTCACTTAAATATGAACAAATATGAATCATTGTTAATGTTTAGATCATTATTTGTATATATCATTAATAGTTATTGACACATGTAAGTGTCCCGGAAGTACTTTCTTAGTGTTGCTGACGAGACGCTGATCATGTGATGAGTTAACAAATCAAATGCCCATTTGTGCTGCCCCTGGACAGCGAAAAACAAATAAGTTAATCTTTATTTATTGCCATTTAAATTTGTTTATAATTTGTAGTAGTTAAGTGTTAAATTAGATTCTATACTGTAGCTACCTCAATGGTTGTTTCCGATAATTTCAGTGACTTCACAAAAAATGCTAGCTAGCCTAAATGTAGCTAGCAGGCTCAGCTAAATACAAATCCCCTAGATACAGCCACGTCTCATATTCACGTCTCACAGTCACATTTGACATTAGTGATAATTACACACAGTTGTGCCACATCTATGAACTCTTTATAAAAACATGACATATGGTTAAAGATGCTTTGTAACACTTATGTAGTGCTTCTGAAGGCATTACGAAGGAGCCTTTATAAACTGAACGTAATTTAAAGTGGGACCTCTTTTGGTCTTCTCTCTCTCTCTCTCTCTCCCTCTCCCTCACTCAGCTCAGGGCTTGACAGGCCGCCATGTCTTTAAAGTGAATCAAATATCGGTAATCTACCTTTGGCAGGGCAGTCATGACCTGCAGAGCACAGTACTAAGCGTTTCACAGTAGGCAGGGTGGAGAATATATTGTTACCATTCAAAACAAATGACCTTGGTTGGAGTATTGGCACAGTACCTCTCCAAGAAACGAAGGGTACTAGTTAGAGATTCCCATTTATCAGAGTATGTCAGAGCAGATTCCCCATTCATCAGAATTTTTACTCTTCCAGTATACCAAACAGTTATACAAAAACATCTGATCTAACCTACAGACAAATGTGGAGTTGGGCTTGATGTGGATATAATACACTGTACAGATGTAGGATCTTAATTTACGACATAAAGATAAAAAACATTAGACCTTGACCAGAACACGACAGATGAATAAAGATATTAATCAAATGTATTTATAGAGCTATTTTTTTAGAACAGCAGTTATCACAGAGTTATCACAGAAATCGAGCCTAAAACCCCAGAGAGGAAGCAATGCCGATGAAAAAATCCCTAGAAAGGCTGATGTGTAATGTTGTGTAACACTCACCCTCAGACCTGGGAAGCCACCCATGCCAGTCCCACCAGCAGGCCCCTTATAGGAGAGCACAGGAACATCATGAGTACAGGGTAGCAATGGACACACATGTGAACATAAACACGCGCATGCACCCAGGCACACACACACACACACAGAGACATACACACACGCCCAGGCCACACACAGGATAGTAAAGCTTTTCTCCAAATTACAGTATCATGCAGTCTGGCACACCCAGACACAGCTAATCATAACACAAACCATGTTTTGCTGTGAACCACACTCGCTTCTTTGTTGCTTATCAATCTACATACATTAAACAGTGCTTTTACAGAACTTTTTAAATCAATAAAAAAAACAATCAGTTTCCCGATTTGCTCATCTGCAGTATACTTTGCCAGCTCAATAAAATGATTCCCTGTAACCTGCTGTTCTGTTGGAATCTGCCCAACACAGACAGCCCTGCGAAATTGTAACTGATTGCAGATCATCTCAACACGTTGAGCTCTAAAACATTACAGACTGCCTGGCCTGGGCTGAGCTCATTCATCCAGAGCTACAGACGTCGAGAAACAGTCCAGAGAGTGTGTTCTAATCTAAGCCATGCGGTTGAGTCAACCCTGGCGTTTCGGAGGCCAAACGAGAACAATTGCTCTGTCTATATACTGTGCATGGCACAACTCAGCTCAGCAGAGCTAATCTCCTAAAGGTCATAGAGCAGGGCACAAGACATAGGGCAGGGGTGCACAACATTGTTCCTGGAGTGTGATTTTTTGCTAGAGACTGAATAGAGTATACAAACATGGCAACCGGAAACAGGCAAAGGGTACCACAGCATCGGCTCCCGGACTAATAGGCTCTGAGACAGCTTCTACTCCCAAGCCATAAGACTGCTTAATAGCCAGACTTCTAAAAAGTAAATGAATGGTACCCAAACTATCTGCACGGACTCTATTTTGCACTGACCATACGCGCACACACTAGACTATATATACACACCATATACACACTCACTCACACACCCTACATTGACACTCCCACATACATTCACAAACACTACATGCAAAAACACACACACACATACATACACATTACACAAACACACTTACACACTTTTAAACTCATCATTTGCTGCTGCTACTCTGTTCTTTATGTGACTCTTATTATTATCCATCCTGATGCCTAGTAACTTCCCCCTGCTGTCACGTACTATCGACCTCAGATAGCTCCTACCGCTGCACATGGATCTGGTACTTGTGTATCTTATTTAAATCCTCTTGTGCTACTATTTTATTTTACATTACTATTATTATTTGTAGACCCTGCATCATTGGGAAAGGCTTGTAAGCAAGCTTAAAGTCTACACCAGTGATATTCGGCGCGTGTGACACATTTGATTTGACTTAAAGGGATAGTGTGAGATTTTGGCAACTATTTACACAGAGTCGGCTGAACTGATGGATACCATTTCTAGGTCTCTGCGTGCAGTAGGAAGGAAACTGCTAAGTGACGTTAGCTCAGCGACTGGGATAAACCTGTAGACTCCCAGTCATTGCGCTAACGCTAGTTAGCAATGACTCGCGAAACTACCTTCGACTTGCTTCAAATGCACGCAGAGACATCAACATTGTATCTACGAGTTCATCTGACTCTGGGTAAGTAGAAAATGGACTTAAAAAATGGACCTCCCTTTAAGAGGAGGAGGGACGTAGATCTTACCTCGTCGCCATCAGGACCAGGAGGACCCCTTTCACCAACATCTCCAACAACTCCCTGCACGCAAAAGAACAACAAAAGTTTTCATTTACACAATGTTGGCAGTTCAGTTAGGAGTTATGGGGCTCCTTAAGATATTCCGACGCTCCTGGGTATAATCTCCTCATTGTGGGCCTATCAGATCAAACAGGGCAAAGGGTGCTGGCCCTCCTTGCCTGCCTACACCTGCCTATTTGCATATTGTGGGATGTTCTGATGTTCTCCATTCTCTCCCCTGTGTTCCAGAACTTCCAGCTCTGAGTGTTCCATCCCCAGCGTTCCAGTTCCAGAGAGAGAAGGAGGCTTTGATAACCCCTCTCCACTCACTCACAGACATATGCTGGTGTGCCTGGTCTGGGCCATTGGCCCACTTGGTATCCCAGCTGGCCACAGCACAGAGAAGCTGTCAGATGCCTTGCTCACTGACACTTGTGTTTGTATAGCGTTTTTCGCTATGTCATGCCTTTAGTTACTCTATCTCTGTATGTGAGACACTGTTTTCCTATGCCAACCTAACTGGCACTGAGAGAGACTCACTCAAATGGCAAGTTGAATGCCAAGGTATGCATATCCTCATGTTGTTGGCAACCTGTCCATAGGTTGTTTTTATATCACGGGTAATCTATTTTTGGCTGTGTGTGAATTGTTACTTTTGGCACCGAATGTGCCGAGTGCATTTGCACATTAGCAATGAACACTCACAGAATACAGATGAAGGCAAGCTTTGGCTTTAAAATTCCTTAGGGCTTCCTGTGTTGAGGGTAAATGATTACTTCTGTGGGAGTAGCAGATGTACACCATTATGGGTTGTGTAACACTTCTTTCTGACCTCTATTCTTCCCACCTCCTCTCCTCTACTCTCTCCTTATCCTATCCTCTCTTCTTATCTCCCCGTTCCGCCCTCTTGATAGCGCATGACAATTTCCACAAATTGGACCACAGTTATTGACCCAGGATGCATGCGGACCATTGTAGTTTTCCCCCACTGTCCAGGAATATCACGGGTTTCAAAGCTGTGTGGTGTTGTGTAGTCCATTACCTGTTTTCCTTTGGGACCGGTCTTCCCAACAGGACCGGGAATACCCTGGGGGGAAAAAAACACATGGAAACTCTCAGATGAGGAAAGGTGACTGCCGTTTGCTGTGTAATTCGTCTATGACAAAATCGTAGTCAAGACCTCCCTCCCAGAATGAATCATACAGGTTTTTTTTATTGTTTTACAGGACTTTACTGCCAGGGTAAGTTATTAAGGGAAGATAAACACTGTAGTACGGTCCAGGGGACGTATGATTTATTTCATGATGAAGAAGCATATTTTCCACTGACACAACATGGCATTGCATTGTGGAAAATGTACTTATTAGACATTTTATTGTCCTTATAAGAACTCTGTGAGGAGAGATCGCTGTAGCTGCTTTGTTAGTATCAGCAAACATTCATTTGGATCTATAAATAAAACCATACAATTAACAGGGCTAACCACATATTTTCCTGTTGCTTAATAGCTCCGAAATAGATGAAACGCAACATGAATTGCCTTTGGTTAGATCCGAGTTTACTGATATTGACGACCCTCGTCCTGTCCATGTTGTCACATGGAAGGTTCAAGAGGAGTACATCTGATAGGATGAGTTAGCCAGTAGCCTTGGTTATATCCTACACCTATAGCAAACAAAGAGGACAATGTCTCCTACCTGACAGACCCTTAATTAGGTGCACATACTGCATAAATCAAGGTGATACTTACTCTCTCCCCTTCCTGCCCGGCTGAACCAGCTATACCAGGAGGCCCAATGAAACCCTGAAAACCAAAGCACACATACAGTACATGTGAACCCGTTTGTAACACTTTGCCTGGAGGTATAATGCAAAGTAAGACTTGTCATGAGCGTGTCTGACCACGTAATAAAGTCTTTAAAACCATCCTCAACATCTAATGGAAGACGTTGTTTGGACAGAATGTACGGAACAACATATCTTTACTTGGTCTACTGATGGATAGGACGGTGGGGCATTACTGAACTGAAGATTCATCAGTCACACTCAGACAATGGAAGTGGAACAGGCAGGCTGTTGGACCTACAGTACAGTATATGCATAGAGATAAATCATCATCTCTCTCTGATGGTATAGTACATACATTTCTAACCTGGTACCCCTGCACATTGACTCGGTACCAGTACCCTCTGTATATAGCCTTGTTATTGTTATTTTATTGTGTTACTTTTTAGTCCATATTTTTACTTTAGTTTTATTTGGTAAATACATTCTTATATATTTTTTTAAAACTGCATTGTTGGTTAAGGGCTTGTAAGTAAGCATTTCACGGTAAGGTAATACACCTGTTGTATTCGGCACATTTGACAAATACAATTTGATTTGATACAGATAAACCACTGTGACATCGAGCAGACTGTTGAATGCCTGAACAGGTTTATCCTAAGCCCATCAAAGCAATAGTGTCTCTGAACTCATTGAGTTCTGGGAATTCTGCGTGTCAGGTATGTAAACGTATGTAGCGGTCTTGATTGTAGCCAGATCAGAGATCAGTGATGATGATATACCCCATACTTTAGTGCTGGCATGCTGACATATGTCCTATATATATATATATATATATTTTTTTTTTTAACCCTAGCCTGTCCACGCAGGAGGCCTTTTGCCTTTTGGTAGGCCGTCATTGTAAATAAGAATATGTTCTTAACTGACTTGCCTAGATAAATAAAGGTAAAATACAAAAATGCAATATGCAAGCACACACACTAACTTAAAAAAAAAAAAATTGAAACTGAAGCCAAGCTATCAGTCTAATGATACATTGTCTGGCTTCATGGACAGATATGAGAGGGATAAATCTCCATCTTTCCGCCTCTCCTTTCTCTCATTCTACCATTCCATCTTTCTGTCAGAGGAACTCTTCACCCAGGTCTCACTCGGCTGAAACAGTTCCGTCCGTGAAATAGAAGTGTTTCATGGCTAGGGAAGCAGGTCAACTGGTCCTGTATCCATGCGGCTCACTAGAAAAGTTACAACTATGGAAAAAACTGTCTTAGCTGACAGGCTAAGAGCCAAATAGAAACGTTTCAAGTGGCCAATTATCCATGCTCGATTGAAAAGTGACATGCGGTGCTACCTTCAATATATGTTTCTTAGCTGACAGGCTAAGAGCTGCTGACCACCCGAGAGAAGAAAAGTTACATGCGGCCATTTTTCCACTCTGTTGTAAAAAATTAAATAAAAAAGTAACTAGCGGTGCATCTTTCAAAACATTTACATGTATAATTACTCATCCCTCTTTGCTGACAGGCTACAATCTGCTGACCACTTCAGAGAGAGGAGATCAGGCATGTCCACATTTCATCAGTATGGAACATAATACTCATCTGGCAATAGCAAAAAACGCCTCATCACCACTACCTCACAAATCACCACAGAAAATGAGAGGGAAATATGGAAGGCAAGCTTTTGCTTTTATTCTGACTAGCTAAAAGGGAGAGGAGTGGACACATGAAGAGGCAGAGTCGAGTCCAGTGTGGGGGACAGGAGACTTCTATAATTGTCACACCCTGACCATAGTTTGCTTTGTATGTTTCTATGTTTTGTTTGGTCAGGGTGTGATCTGAGTGGGCATTCTATGTTGTGTGTCTAGTTTGTCTGTTTCTGTGTTTGGCCTGATATGGTTCTCAATCAGAGGCAGGTGTTAGTCATTGTCTCTGATTGGGAACCATATTTAGGTAGCCTGTTTGGTGTTGGGTTTTGTGGGTGATTGTTCCTGTCTCTGTGTTTGCACCAGATAGGGCTGTTTTGGTTTTTCACATTTCTTGGTTTTGTTAGTCTATTCATGTATAGTTTCTTTATTAAAGAACCATGAATAATAACCACGCTGCGTTTTGGTCCGCCTCTCCTTCGAGAGAGCCGTTACAATAATAAGAGCAGACAGCAGTCTGGGATAGTGGCGGTCTGGCAGCTTATCTGCTATGTTTTGGATTCTACCTTCACTTAAACATAATACAACATGGATGCAAGACTCTCTCTCTCTTTCTTTTTCTACATTCTTCAGCAATGGAAAACTACCAGAGACGTCTCAAACTCTTTGAGCCCTGTAGTTTTCCCTAATAGGCTGATATGTCATTCTGTCTCTGACAACATGTTGGCATAAACAAAAATGACAAACTGAGGGATTCTCCTTACATTTAATTATTTTATTTTTTTTACTTTTCATTTATCCACCTCTTCATACCCTCCTCCCAACCTTTCTATCTATGCTCCAGCCCGCGCTCTTTTCCCTCCCTCTGTTCTCTAGTGGAGGGAGAGCATGCCTGTGCTTCCTGAGGAAAGGAATGAGCTGCTCTCGCAACAGAGCAGAAGCTCGACTGAGCGAAAACAGATCCCAGACCTGCTCCCAGAGGAATCTGCTGCAGTGGGAGCCAGCACCTTGTTAACACAACACAGGCCCTCTAACAGATCAGCCGTTCCCAGTGGAGCAGACAGGTAATCCCTTCAGGAAATTAAGTATTCCCTCTAATAGAGCCGAGTAAAGTGGAGGGGAGGGTAGTAGGGAGCTGTACTTACACGTACACCTTTAGGACCTGGGTTACCTTCTGGCCCAGCCAAACCCTGCAACAAAGGAGAGCAGCATAAGGAGAGGCCATTGTCACACAATAGTGTGTGTGTGTGTGTGTGTGTGTGTGTGTGTGTGTGTGTCTGTTACACAGGGGGGCAATACACACTTCCACACATAAAACACTAAATTGTACATTTTAGACAGGTAGGGAAATAAAAAATGTGATTGCATAGACTAATTGTTTAAGTAAAAAGGAATGAGGAAACATGCCAGTCATACTCTCAGCTACATTACACTTCCTTATTATCATTGTTGTGCACACACTTTTAGTTCAAACATTTGTCGTCGACATACTTATACAACACCTTTCTTCAAAATAATTGTTATTCAATATATAGTTGAAATCAAAATGATAAGGAGTCAAGTATTAGCTATTTCAATAAAAATGTCAAGCAAAAAAGGTCACTAGTTGACAGTTTTTTCACTAAAGAGACTGAGGAGTGTGTCACTACTGTAGTTAGGGGAGAGACAGGAGGACATGATGTTCATTTCTGAGTACAGCAATATGATAGTACACAGGTAGTGATGTAGAATTCTGTGCAATGTAGACAAGCCGAGAGGATGGATGGAGGAATCTGGAGCATATTCACTGCACCTGCCTGCCAGGGTAACCTGCATCCCCAGTCACTCCTGGAAGTCCCGGTATGCCCTGCAGAGGGGGGGGGGGGGGGGGGGGGGAGAGAGAAAGAGACAAAGAGAGAGTGATGGAGAGAGAGAAAGAGAGAAAAAAGAGATGAAAGAGAGGGATGAAAGAAGATAAACATTGGCCCTCACCAATGCTGCCAACTCAGGAATAAAACAGGCACTGTTTGCCCTCACCCATCCCCTACAGCCAAACTGTAGCAGAACACACTCTCTCTCTGGCTCCTCCCCTTCCAGTTCCAGCCTGAACAATCACCTCGGGGGAACAGAGTGGCACCTGGTGCTGAAGTCATCTCAACACCTTAAATGATTTACTTTGTAAGTGTGCTGCGTGAGTGCACTCCGTTTTAGGACGTTTTGTGTTGAAAGGGGAAACATGTTAATTGTTAGCTCCTTGAGTGGCTGAGAAATGGCTGAGAACACAGAGACAGCTGAAGAGTGACTATACCAAATGTCTTCCAGGCTACAGCTGCCTGTCTCTTTCTCTCACTGTGCGTGCGTGCGTGTGGGTGTGTCATGCTCTAGCCCCAAAAATGGTCCATAATGAGATCAGTGACCTGGCGTTTTACTAAAATAAAAAAGGGACAAGTTTGACCCAATGAACGCTAAAGACTCACCTGTTCTCCAGGCTGTCCTTGTGGCCCTGGATAGCCCTTAGAACCCTGCAGGTAGAGAAAGAAAACATCTTAAATGAGACAGAGGAGAATATCACCTGCTCTACATTAAGTGTTAGGGATGTGCATCTTTCCCTTTCAAGACGATTCGACATGTACAGTGCCTTGCGAAAGTATTCGGCCCCCTTGAACTTTGCGACCTTTTGCCACATTTCAGGTTTCAAACATAAAGATATAAAACTGTATTTTTTTGTGAAGAATCAACAACAAGTGGGACACAATCATGAAGTGGAACGACATTTCTTGGATATTTCAAACTTTTTTAACAAATCAAAAACTGAAAAATTGGGCGTGCAAAATTATTCAGCCCCTTTACTTTCAGTGCAGCAAACTCTCTCCAGAAGTTCAGTGAGGATCTCTGAATGATCCAATGTTGACCTAAATGACTAATGATGATAAATACAATCCACCTGTGTGTAATCAAGTCTCCGTATAAATGCACCTGCACTGTGATAGTCTCAGAGGTCCGTTAAAAGCGCAGAGAGCATCATGAAGAACAAGGAACACACCAGGCAGGTCCGAGAAACTGTTGTGAAGAAGTTTAAAGCCGGATTTGGATACAAAAATATTTCCCAAGCTTTAAACATCCCAAGGAGCACTGTGCAAGCGATAATATTGAAATGGAAGGAGTATCAGACCACTGCAAATCTACCAAGACCTGGCCGTCCCTCTAAACTTTCAGCTCATACAAGGAGAAGACTGATCAGAGATGCAGCCAAGAGGCCCATGATCACTCTGGATGAACTGCAGAGATCTACAGCTGAGGTGGGAGACTCTGTCCATAGGACAACAATCAGTCATATATTGCACAAATCTGGCCTTTACGGAAGAGTGGCAAGAAGAAAGCCATTTCTTAAAGATATCCATAAAAAGTGTCGTTTAAAGTTTGCCACAAGCCACCTGGGAGACCCACCAAACATCTGGAAGAACGTGCTCTGGTCAGATGAAACCAAAATTGAACTTTTTTGGCAACAATGCAAAACGTTATGTTTGGCGTAAAAGAAACACAGCTCATCACCCTGAACACCCCATCCCCACTGTCAAACATGGTGGTGGCAGCATCATGGTTTGGGCCTGCTTTTCTTAAGCAGGGACAGGGAAAATTCTTAAAATTGATAGGAAGATGGATGGAGCCAAATACAGGACCATTCTGGAAGAAAACCTGATGGAGTCTGCAAAAGACCTGAGACTGGGACGGAGATTTGTCTTCCAACAAGACAATGATCCAAAACATAAAGCAAAATCTACAATGGAATGGTTCAAAAATAAACATATACAGGTGTTAGAATGGCCAAGTCAAAGTCCAGACCTGAATCCAATCGAGAATCTGTGTAAAGAACTGAAAACTGCTGTTCACAAATGCTCTCCATCCAACCTCACTGAGCTCGAGCTGTTTTGCAAGGAGGAATGGAAAAAAATGTCAGTCTCTCGATGTGCAAAACTGATAGAGACATACCCCAAGCGACTTACAGCTGTAATCGCAGCAAAAGGTGGCGCTACAAAGTATTAACTTAAGGGGGCTGAATAATTTTGCACGCCCAATTTTTCAGTTTTTGATTTGTTAAAAAAGTTTGAAATATCCAAGAAATGTCGTTCCACTTCATGATTGTGTCCCACTTGTTGTTGATTCTTCACAAAAAAATACAGTTTTATATCTTTATGTTTGAAGCCTGAAATGTGGCAAAAGGTCGCAAAGTTCAAGGGGGCCGAATACTTTCGCAAGGCACTGTATCTAGACACATGGGCTCAGGAAAAATCAGTTTCAGATTGAAATGATTCGGTGCGATTCGGTTTCATTACAGAACAAATCGATTTAATTTGGTTTGATGCGATACGATACGATTCAATGCATTAGCATTTGTTGTGTAAACACATTCACTATTCCATTCTTAACTCAAATCTGCTGCTGATGGGGCTCATGAGCTGGGCACGTCTCTGAACTGGATCTGTCTGAGCTGACGTGTGTGTGTGTGTGTGTGTGTGTGTGTGTGTGTGTGTGTGTGTGTGTGTGTGTGTGTGTGTGTGTGTGTGTGTGTGTGTGTGTGTGTGTGTGTGTGTGTGTGTGTGCGTGCATATGTGTAAATTATGTATGACTATGGTGTATGTACTATGTAGGCAACTGAGCTGAGCCATAAGAGAGATTAGGCATCTACTGTACCACTATCAGATTGGTTCTGAAATCACCATTACCCACTAATTAACTTGCAGATTAAGTGTTTGAGCTAGTAGTATAAATATTTATCGTTCACAAATTCCACCCCATCTCAAAATCGAAAAGGTTTTGACCGTTTGGAAGTTTTTACGGAGTGATCTTCTCCTCTCGCTTCGGCCATGGGGTGCGCCTCGCAATAGTGATTGGTGTCCTTGTTATGACATTTTCAACTTTACCCTGTATATCTAAAAATTACCATATACGCAGATTGTTCAAAGCAAAACTACCAAAACTATTGCTGATGGTGAACCTCAACAATCAAAATAAAAATCTAAGGCAATTCGATTCATAGTATTTGAATACATTTTCTGACCGCGGACCGATGCACTTTTATCTTAAACATTGGAATTCGGGACCGATGCTTACAGTGTATCGGTGAATCGTTACTTCCCAATACAGGGCCTCTGACTGACTGAGTTATGCACAGTGATATCTGAACTGGGTCAGCGGAGGTAGGAAAGGAGGGAAAGAGGGGAAAAGAGAGAGAGAAAGAGGGAAAGAGAGAGATAATTTCTGTTGTGATCCTGTCAGTAGGAGGCGGAATACATAGCCAGGTAGCCAAAGGTCTGTCTGTGTGCATTTCAGCCACGCAATCATAAAAAAATACAGGACCACTGAGGACAGGATGCCCAGGGTTGTCTACGGATTCTAGAACATTCCAGAGCTTCCTTCCTCCTTCCCAGCACCCGGCAGTCAAATCAAATCAAATTGTATTTATCACATGCGCCGAATACAAATGGTGTAGACTTTACTGTGAAATGCTTGATTACAAGCTCTTTTTAAATTATACAAATAAAATAGTAACATGAGGAATAAAATAAAATACACAAGAATGGAGATGCAGTGCATTCGGAAAGTATTCAGACACCTTGATTTTTTCCACATTTTAGTTTTTTACATAAGTATTCAGAGACCTGTCCCGAAGCCAGTCCTGCGTTGTCTTAGCTGTGTGCTTAGGGTTGTTGTCCTGTTGGAAGGGAGAACCTTCGCCCCAGTCTGAGGATCTCCCTGTACTTTGCTCCATTCATCTTTCCCTCAATCCTGACTAGTCTCCCAGTTTCTACTGCTGAATAAAATCCCCACAGCATGATGCTGCCTCCACCATGCTTCACCGTAGAGATGGTGCCAGGTTTCCTCCAGACGTGACGCTTGGCATTCAGGCCAAATAGTTCAATCTTGGTTTCATCAGACCAGAGAATCTTGTTTCTCATGGTCTGAGTCCTTTAGATGCCTTTTGGCAAACTCAAAGAGGGCTTTCATGTGCTTTTTACTGAGGAGTGGCTTCCATCTGGCCACTCTACCATAAAGGCCTGAGTGGAGAACCTTCCAGAAGGACAACCAATCTCCACAGAGGAACTCTGGAGCTCTGTCAGAGTGACCATCGGGTTCTTGGTCACCTCCCTGACCAAGGCCCTTCTCCCGAATTGCTCAGTTTGGCCGGGCGGCCAGCTCTAGGAAGAGCCTTGGTGGTTCCAAACTTCATCCATTTAAGAATGATGGAGGCCACTATGTTCTTGGGGACCTTCAATGCTGCAGAAATGTTTTGTTAGCCTTCCCCAGATCTGTGCTTCGACACAATCCTTTCTCAGAGCTCTACAGACAATTCATTTGACCTCATGGTTTGGTTTTTGCTCTGACATGCACTGTCAACTGTGGGACCTTATCTAGACAGGCGTGTGCCTTTCCAAACCATGTCCAATCAATTTAATTTATCACAAGTGGACTCCAATCAAGTTGTAGAAACATCTCAAGGATGATCAATGGAAACAGGTTGCACCTGAGCTCAATTTCGAGTCTCATAGCAAAGGGTCTGAATACTTATGTAAATAAGGTTTTTCTTATTTTTTTTATTTTAATACATTTGCAAAAAATTCAAATAAACTGTTTTCGCTTTGTCGTTACAGAGTATTGTGTGTAGACTGAGGAAAAACATTTATTTAAAACATTATGGAATAAGGCTGTAACGTAACAAAATGTGGAAAAGGTCAATGGGTCTGAATACTTCCCGAAAGCACTGTATATTCATGAGCTCACCTTGACTGACAGCTCTTTTAAAAGCCTATGTCAAGCAACTTGGATGCAGTGAGCAGTGTTGCAGTAAAATCATCTCAAGCAAATTTGGTGATACGCAAAGTATGATACCGGAGCTCAGAGTCATGCGTCAAAATCTTTAAGCAGTTTACTTCAAAGCAGTGTACCGATGCCTGTACCACTTTATCAGAAGCAGGTGATCAATGATGTCAGAATCTTTGTTTCGTCGAACAACCACCTGATTGGTTTGGTATTGGTTTGGTAGAAGACCAAAAGTTTACTCCGCGCATGCGCTACAGCGTGTGGGATATAATCTTTCATAATTTGGTTGCTCTAAGATCTTTTGACCAGCAGGTGCCACTAGTGTACACTGTGTTGTTCAAAGCCTCAGGTAATGATCCTATTTTCAACACAATTGGCTGGAAAGCATCAATGCTTCAGGAAGCTTTGTTCCGCATTACTAGCACAAAGCAACTTGAATATTGAAATTGCATCAATGATGTCTCTTGTGATGCACAGCAGCACTGACAGATGTGTTGACTTGAAGGGAAGCAAGTACAGGGAGTGAATTTAAAAATAAATGAAACATGGAACAAAACAACAAACACGAGTAAGTGTACAGACATTTAACACAGGAACAGAATCACGCCTCACCAAGGGGAAGCAAAAGGAATTTACTGGTGACGTCGGGTCCAAGTGCCGATGCCGAAGCAACCGGGGATGCCTCAGTTGGCTCGTCAGGCTTCCATGCCTTAGCTGGAGTGACAGATTCCCGCGCCTCAGCCGGCTCTACAGGTTCCCGCGCCTCAGCCGGCTCTACAGGTTCCCGCGCCTCAGCCGGCTCTACAGGTTCCCGCGCCTCAGCCGGCTCTACAGGTTCCCTCGCCTCAGCCGGCTCTACAGGTTCCCGCGCCTCAGCCGGCTCTACAGGTTCCCGCGCCTCAGCCGGCTCTACAGGTTCCCGCGCCTCAGCCGGCTCTACAGGTTCCCGCGCCTCCGCCGGCTCTACAGGTTCCCTCGATTCAGCCGGTTCTACAGGTTCCCTCGATTCAGCCGGTTCTACAGGTTCCCTCGCCTCAGCCGGCTCTACAGGTTCCCGCGACTCAGCCGGCCCTACAGGTTCCCGCGCCTCAGCCGGCTCTACAGGTTCCCGCGCCTCAGCAGAAGCGACTGGTCGGCGTTCTGTGGCTGGAGCAGCGCACCAGGGAGGGGGACTGTCACATCTACCCCCGCTCCCCCTCTCTGGCGCTCAACGTCGACAATTTATTCGTTATTACGCAAACCTGCCACCATCGGTATGCGCACCTGCGCCTCATGAGACTCCTGGACTCCATCACCTTCCTGATTACCTCCCTTATATCTGTCACTCCCTTTGGTTCTTTCCCCAGGCGTTATTGACTCTGTTTCTGTTTCATGTCTGTATGCTTTTTGTGTTTCTTGGTTTGTACTATGTTCTATTTATTATTACATTTGCACTCCCTGCACTTACTTCCCAACTCCCAGCGTACACATTACAACATGTATAGTCTAGCGAATTTAATTTTAAAATATAATATGGTCTATTTGTATAATTAGTAGGCTGACGCATATATACCTTTCATAATATTTCCCTTAGTGTTATTTTGCCTAACTCCTCTTTCTATCTCTATTGTTGCTTCATTACTTCCTCGCTATTTTAACAGTTAGGCTAAATGAAATAACTTTTGTTTTCCTTATTTTAAAGATTCGAATGACATGCTTAAATAAGATAGGACTAGATTTAGATGCAGATGGCTTTCACTTCTCTTCACGTAGATTGAATGGTTATGGGTCTGAATAAATAACTGCTATAGCCTACCGCCATCGCGGTAAACAAGATCTTGCTTCCCTCTTCGAATACACTATTGGTATGAGAAAAGAAAGAAAAAAACGATCCAGGAAACTATTCTAGTCTTGCTTTTCCTGCATGGGTCTCCAAGGGCTAAGGAGCGTTTTCTTAGGGAGAGAGGGCAGCTGAGCACAGGTGAGTGTGTATTGCGCAAGAGACAGAGGCTATAGGTTATATATAAGGCTAATACTGCATTGAATGCATTACCTGAAAGTCGTAGACTAGGATATCTTGAACAGGATTATCTATTTTGGATGCAATTTGAATGGAATCGATGTAGAGACAGAGACTGCTTGTGCGTGCTCTGATTTAAAGCAACGATATTCAAGTGATAGGCTGTTTTAAAACACTAAAGCTGCAATCAAAAAAATATATCTTTACATTTAAAATATGGTGACCCCCGAAAGACAGATGGAGATGTGTAAATTAGACGCGCATGCAGTCCTTATATCACTGTAGCATAGGCTATGGTGCAGCAAATGTAGGCCTACCTGTCACAAGAAAAAAAGTTACCATGAGATGATAGGTCTACATGCATTGTGAACTGCACTCCATACTGAGATGGACTGTCTGATGCAGAGAGCAGAAAGAAAGCCTTAGAGAAACCAGATATAGACATTGCATATAATTGAACAGTTCCATTTCACGTCATGCTGTTGATATAAATAATGAATTATAATTTACAGGTTTCTCGCAGCTATTTATCCCAGGAAAATGGAGTGGTTGTGGGTGGTAAATCTTTGTAAATCTCGGTAACCGGGTTCCCACCATTCAACCATACTTGATAGTGTCAAGAAAGGTTTTGTACTGGTCAGAAAACTTTCAGATGTCAAATAAATGAACAGTTGATGCTAAACTGTGTCTAAATGTAGGTCAGTTGGATGTATAATACAAGTGACTGTGATCAGTATTCCTTGACACTGTAGCCCAAAAAAGTACTCTGGTAGAGTCAAACCAGGATACATTCTATGAGCGTAAACACAACTTTATGGATGCTTCATGAAACTGAGTATTCCTAGTCTTTACCATAAAACATGATGAGAAACATCTAAGGCAGAAAACAACTGGATTACGAGAGAAATCGTAAGTAATAATTTAATATAAAATGTATAAACGGTTCAATAAAAAGGAGATATTTCCTTCAAAGCCTAGACAGCTTGCTTATAATCCTCAGTCTTTGTATTACAGCCAGATCCTGCATTTAGGTAAACTAGTGCTTAGCCTCAGCTTTTTCTTTCAATTTAACATTTTATTAAGTTTACTTGTTTTCAATCAACCAACAAAACCCATTCCACATTCACAGACATGGAAGACATAAATAATATAAGAAAAGAAAATACAAAATAAAACTAGTAAACTTCCAGCAGCACTATCAGCGTTCCTATGATCTATTTCCAGCCTTAGCTGAGACGACAAGCAAAGAATTAGTATTTACAGCACCTTACACAACATGTATCCATTTCCCTAATCACCCCCCTTCACTCTGTCCATTTGAAATATAGTTGAATAGTGGAGACCAGTGTCTATCAAACTTGGGCTGTCTCTTGTGGAGGTCATAAGTGAGCTTTCCAAGAGAAAGAAAGTCAACAATCTGGTCAATCCACATTTTAAATGTAGGAAAAGTATTGGAAGCCCACAATAGAAGAATACATTTCTTAGCAAAGTATGTGATAGTCATAAACACATTTTCTCTGTCATGATCAATAACAAAGTCCTGCTGGGCATTAAGAAGATTGATACACAGGGTCATACCAAACTGTACATCTAGTATTTTCTGTGCCCCAGTATGTATAGAGTGCCAAAATCTGGTAATCTCTCTACAACTCCAAAATACATTCATATCGGTTCCACTTTCAGAGGTACACCTTTCACGGTCAGGAGAAATGTATGTATTCATTCTATGGAGTCTCACTGGGGTGTAATACAATTTGTAAAAAAAATAAATTTAATTCGATTCTTTCATTTTTACATTAGTAGAGGTGCAGTATACTCTGTCGCAAACATCCACCCATAACTCATCACTGATAGTCAAACAAAGGTCCCTTTCCCAGATTATTTTCAAAGGAGTAAAGGAGGAGCCTCCTTTCTCAGAAAGAAGTCTACAGATATATGAGATTTTGCCTTTGATGGATTGTGCTGTAGCAAGAAGGGACTCAATTTCATTCAGCTGAGCTCTAAACCTCCCCTTGGAAGTAAATGAGGAAATGACGTGCCTAATTTGTAGATATTAAAAATAAAAATAAATGGATCTCGGCACATTTCAGTATAGTGGTTCTCTGATGAAACAGGTCTGAAAAGGTCCTGATCCCTAGAGTATGCCAAAGATTAAAGTTGGCATCACTCAGGGCTTTTGGCAAGTCTGGGTTGCATACTATAGGCGAGTGAGAACATATTTGGGAGGAAATGCCCAGGTATTTCTTACAATCCCTCCATGCTAGTAGGGTGCTGTAAATCACAAAGGTTTTGGCTATGTTGCCCACTTCACTAAAGTTATTAATGAATATAATTGAGCTTAGAGGCAATGAACCACAGGATTGGGCTTCTATCTGAATCCACATTGAATCTTGTCTGTTTGTGATCCACGTTAGCATGTTTCGGAATTGGGCAGACCAGTAGTACAATCAAAGAGTATCCTAAGTTTAACAAACAACAAATCCTTCTAACTGTAATGAGTTTTTAGTTCATTTAAAACCCTGTTGTTTTTATCTTCAACTTTATAATTTGTCATTGACGGCCATAACAACAACAAATGTTGTTGCTAAAAGTAGGTTAGCTAACTCATATTTTGGGGGGACAGTAGAGCGAAAACATTTTTAACAGGCCTGCGTTCCGTGTAGCTCCTCTCCTCCACCGTTTCCTAGGTTGTGACACAGGAACCTTCACACTCAATAAAAAGCCCACTCGGGGGTAAGGGGCTTAGGCTGAAGTCATTTCCTCTGAAAATACCTTCCCAGGGCACAGTTGATGGCCTGGGTATTAGGTTCAGCTACTGCAAACATTGGTCTGTGTCCTCCTGGGAGGCAAGGTAAAGGCCAACCTTCGGAGATCAGACCTGGGTACAAATACTATTTGAAATCTTTAAAATATATTGAGCGTTTGCTTTAGCCTGACTGGAGTTTTCTATTGGTTCCATGCAACAGGCAAGCTCTATCAAGCACAGCAACATTATTTGAAATTATAGTATTTGAACCCAGTTCCCTCAGACAAGATGAGGGCTAGCGGCTTAAAGGAGCAGTCCACAGCCAGCTGCTGCATGTGGAGACAGATAAGGGCTCTCATCTCTGAGACTAAACTGAGGAGAGTTGTGTGAGCTGTGCGTGCTGATGTATGAATTTAATTGGTTTCCTTCTCTGCTTCCTCATGCCATTTTCTCGTTTGAAGAGGCATCGGATGGTGTGCCTGTCATCAGGGGCCATAACCTCCCTCAGAATGCCTTTACTCTTAAAGATTCAGGCAAGGAGTCCCGGAGCCTGGCCGCAGACGGGTCCCGGGGCGACGCACGCATGAGTGTGTGTGTGCATGCGTGCGTGTGTATCTGTGTGCGTGTGTGTCCAGCCCTATGGAGCGACAGCAGGGTGGGCTGAGGTGGCTTAGGACTAGGAGCTCCCCGGCCCCTGTCTGAGAGACAGACCCTCTCTGTGAATGGGTAACATTATCCTGATTCCTGAACATAGCCAGGGCCCACTGGAGGCCTCTGCTTAAGGTGTGGCTAATACTTATGAAGCTTATGCAGCGGGAACATCATGTGTGAGACGAGCAGAAATAGCTCAGATTCAGAACAGAAGCTCATGCAGGGAACTCATTAAATGACAATATGATAATCTAATTGGATCCGGATCAGTTCTCATCATTCATGCCTTCAAAGAGCCAATGGAATGACAGTTGCTTTAGATAATATGTCTACAGTATGTCAGAGCCAGAGGTTAAAAAAAGCCCCGATGTTATAACCGTTAAACTCTTACCGTTGGACCCGCAAACCCTTCTGGACCTGGAAGACCTTGTGGACCTCTGTCACCCTGGAAACAAAAGGAGAAAACCATGACAACATTAGACTTGATCAAATAAGTTATTAGCAAGTCAATGAACTGCAACTATTAAGAGATATCAGATAAGGATAAGAAGGCAGATTAAAAGAGACGAAACAGGGAGCTGCAGCTGGCAATGGTTAGAACACAGGCCAACGGAAGTTTCACTGACTGATAATAGGTAGCAACTGTGCCAAAGCTTTGCAGAGAGACACTAAGATATCAGAAGATAAATATCAGAGGAATACAGGATGTGATTAGAGATGAAGAGAATAATAAAAGGAAGTTGAATTGAGAGTGAGAGAGGAGAGGAGGAAATACCGATCAGAAAGAAGGGTTAGAAAACCTCTAAACGTGTAGTTGTGGAGTCAGATGTCAGAACAGATGTTGCTAAAGTGAAGTTGAAAGATATGGGGCAAGAGTGGTTGAGTGAAGTATTCGTTTTTGAACGGGAGAATCAGGAAAGGCAAGAGATTGAGAGTGAGAGCAGAAGATGGAAAGCAGAAATAGAAACCAGTAGCGAGGGATTGAGGGACAGTTAGATGTTGAGAGAGAGATAGAGAAACAGAGAGAGAAACAGAGAGACAAAGCCATGCTGTCTGTCTGTCTGCCTGTCTGCTGGCCAGAGTAGACTAGGTCAGATCATTCTTTACCTTGTCTCCTGGCGGGGCCTGACCTGGGGACAGTCCTGGATCGCCCTTAGAGCCCTGACAGTGACACAGAGAGTCAGGGTCAGCACTTATTTATAGCAGCCAGAACCCCCTCCACTACATACTGTACAGGGGAGATCAAAGTGCAAAGGTTAAAAAAAATAATCTGTGATGCTCTTTACTGTGGCAAAGTTCGCCACCCGTTTCAACAGTACCGTCTTTTCCAATAACAACAAAGTGACTCATTCTTATCGGAGTCTTATCGGAGTCTTATCTCCTTTATGACTGAGAGATCTGTGCTGTTCCTCCGTTAAGGTTGACATGGCTTTCTCTGCAAAGTGTCTTTCAAGTCTCAGCCAATGACTGGAGACCTGACTCAGTTATTGACAACTGTGATTGGTGGGGAACGGGTCCTAAGCTTCTCTTGAGTTACAAAGCCACCCCACAGATGAGGAGATACAGACAGTGGAAACGTACACACACTAACAAAGGGACAAAATGCTACAAAAGGATGACTGCTTTGTAGACACCTACTTTCCCCTTTTTAACCATAACATGTCATAGTAATTCAAGTTTATTCTATACCCTCCACTCAATGAAAGTCCAAACATTTCCCAGGCCATTGAGTACTCTTACTTCAGTACGCCTAAACATGACATTACATTCAATCCACATTTTCTGGGCCTGAGACAAATGTTAAGCCAGTGTTTTATGTACCCTCTTAACAGAAGTCTACGTTTAGACTTGGGTCCTCCTGTCTGATCAAGGGATGCTCTGCCTGAGTACAGGTGACACCTCAGAGGCCTATACTACAATACCTGTTCATCACTACTGATTACCTGCTCTCAACAGGTATTTCTCTCCGGGGGTTGAAGCATTACATTTCACTGGTTTTGACTGACAGCCCATTCAAGCATTCAGCTGTTAAGGGCAGGGAGGGGTGTGTGTGTGTGTGTTGTACCGCAGCAGAAGTTACTGGCAGTGAAACCTTGATTCCTTCTCTCCTCTGTTTGAAAAATGTCAACAGTGCATGGCGTTCATTTAAAGCCTCTATCAGATCCCATGAGCCATTCGTCATAACATTTCATGCTGCGCTCAAACAACCGTCAACTGAAGCTTTTCAGTTTTCGGCACATCAACCAGGGACCTCAGACAGACACAGGTTTGCTTGTTTTTTCTTCTTTTCTCATCCCTCTGTTTCTTCCCTTCATCCCTTAGACTTCACAACACAATTTACAAACAAAGACAAAGAGTTCCCCTCTCTCCGACCCCGCCTCCAGTGTGGGTCTGAGGATGAGTCATTGTGTGTATGTGGTGTTAGCTATAGTGATTTAGGATGTTTCAAAATAACCCAATGGGGAAGCCTCAAGGGCCATCGCTGGCCTCCCATGGTGTCCACAACAGGGTCAAAGGGCACACCAGAACACATCCATCAATGTCTGAGCCCTCTTTCTGACAAATCAGAGAGGAAAACAGGACATTGCTGTCTCTGTGTGCGGTCCGGAAGCCCTTACGGAAAAACCACATGAATTTCACATGATCCATGTGATTTTATGTGAAGTTAATGTGATAACGTGTGACAACATGTGAGCATGTGAAAACATGATCTCATGTGAAATAAATGTGACAACATGGGGATGCAACATTTCCACATGTGCTAACATGAAACTACACGCGACAACATGTGAACATGTGAAAACATGATCTTGTGTACTACAGTGCTTTCGGATGAGACTCGAAATTGAGCTCAGGTGCATGGTGTTCCCATTGATCATCCTTGAGATGTTTCTACAACTTGATTGGAGTCCACCTGTGATAAATTCAATTGATCGGACATGATCTGGAAAGGCACACAACTGTCTACATAAGGTCCCACAGTTGACAGTGCATGTCAGAGCAAAAACCAAGCCATGAGGTGAAAGGAATGGACCGTAGAGCTCCGAGACAGGATTGTGTCAAGGCATTCAGTCCAAAGTATTCAATCTTGGTTTCACCAGACCAGAGAATCTTATTTCTCATGGTCTGAGAGTCCTTTAGGTGCCTTTTGGCAAACTCCAAGCAGGCTGTCATGTGCCTTTTTACTGAGGAGTGACTTTCTAAAAAACCTGTTTTCACTTTGTCATTATTGGGTAGTGTGTGTATATTGACTAGATTCAAAATAAGGCTGTAATGTAACAATGTGGAAAAGGGGAAGGGGTCTGAATACTTTCCGAATGCAAACATGTCAATTGTAAACACTGTTAAAAGCACTGTGTATCATAATGACTCATTTTTGTTTTCACATGTGATGTGTAATGTTCCTAAAGAACATTTTCACATGTGAAATTTCACATTAATTGCTCCAATCGTGTGGTTTTTCAGTAAGGGAGATTTACATAAAGTACAATTTTCTGTCCGACTATGCACAAACAACTGAAACCTACACTTATCCACTTAAATAAATACAATTTTCACATCAGAATGATAGTTAAATTGACAAGGGGCAGCATAATGAAATTGTATAATGTTTTTGTTTACACTCCCAAATTGTGAATGGATAGGGTTTGAATTGGAGCTTACCCACCAACTACAGGGGTGTCTGGTGCCAACTCCCAACCAACTCTCACCACAGACAAGCTTAGTTAAACGACCTGGCCACAGCCACTACCCCACAGCCGTCTGCACAGCACAGCCCACATCCCACATCCCTGTCAGAGGTAGCTGAGTCTGAAAAACTCCAGCTGTTTTACTGGTTTATATGACGACTCGTGATACAGATGAGAAAGGTGACGAGCCTACAATGTATCCATCCACATTGATGGCCATCTTGAAAGTCACACAAGAATAGCAATTTAAGCTATTAAAGTAATTAAATTGCTAATAAATAAAGAAATTATCTCATGTAAAACATTAAACGAGTCTCCCTGTCCTGTCTCTATATACCCATTGAATAGGACAAGCACAATACAATTCCCATATGAGGCGAACCAACAGAAATAAACCCCTAACCATCAGGATTCCAGAGGTTTGGGGAAGGCGGCCTGGGAAGCAGGTGTGTTCTACCACTTATACAGTTACACAATATTCTTGGAAAAATCTATCACAATCGTCATTTTCAGGTAAAGAACAAAACAATCACATACCCCCTACATGAAACAGTAAACCTTTTATGGCCGGAACCAGCACAAACCAGTTCAACGGTCCTTTGATATCCATAGGGCTGGCACGTTTTTTCACATGCAGGCGCTTGTCCATTCACATTTTTTTTACGGGTGTTATAGTAAAGACCATAAGCAGCTCGTGAGTTTTAAGTTTGGGGAGGCTTACAATTTATCCTACCATTTCTACCTATCTGAGTGAAAGTTATGATATATGCACATTTTCATTTCAACAATTACGTTTTTAATTTCTCAGAATCATTGTCACATGGTTAATCATAAAATCTGAAGTAAAATGATAAATATCTGAAAGTTAGTTGAATTTTAAGGCGAGCGCGCCAGCCTCTGCCATTAGAAAACATTGATACACTGTGGTCCATTGGCGGCTAAAGAAATTAGCGCATAGAACCTAAATTCCAATGCAGCAGTAAGCCTATAACTTCCATCGTTAACTAAGTAAAATACATAGGCCTAAAGCCGAGAAATAAAAACAGTAGAAAATATCCTGATGAAAATTCCTGCCTCCCTTTCGATCTGTCTTGACTTGAGCTATTGCTAGTGAAGTGCAACATTGTATCAAATCATCAACTGGATCGGCCCAAAGCCGTTGCTAGCACACTTGCAACATTGCATCAACTATCCTATTCCAGGCTCTCAGAGTTTCCCACGCCAGTGAGCTCGGGACAGACAGCTGTTTTTAAGGACGTTTCCACTGGATATATGGGAACATCGGATCATGATAGTTTACTAATTCACACAGATGCTTGGTGATTATCGAGGCCGTGACTGTTGGAAAGATTTTTCAAATGCTGAGGAACTATAATTTGCAATGGATGTATGAAAAAAACTGACATTGTTTACAATGTGTGAGGCAAAGAAAAAATGACTGAGAAGCTCAGCTTATTAGTGGTGGACGTGGTGAGTTAAGGCAACCAGACATTGCCAAATGGGCATTTTCAGAGGAGGAACTTCTTGATGCAATTAAAGCCTTTAAGTCTGGGAAAACTCCAGGGCTGGTTGGAAAACCAGTTGAGATAAAACAAACCTTTTTTGATGTACTCAGAGGACCGTTACTAGCATGTTTTAACCACTCATATAAAAAGGGTAGATTATCAGATACTCAACCAGAAGGTCTAATTTCATTATTACTGAAACAGGACACAAGTGGTAAATATAAAGATCCAGCCCATTGAAAAAAATGTCGAGGCCCCTTACACTTCAGTGTTGTGATGCAAAAACTTGAGCAAAATGCATAGCACATAGAATTTAAAAGGTATTGTTGGATATTATACATCCTAATAAGACAGGTTTTTACATGGACGATACATTGGAGATAATATAAGATAAGGACTGGAAACAATAGAACACTATGAAAAATCTGGGAAACCAGGCCTGGTATTCATAGCTGACTTTGAAAAGGCTTTGATAAAGTACGACTGGAATTTATATGTAAATGCCTGGAATATTTCAGTTTTGGAGAATCTCTTATACAATTGGTCAAAGTTATGTATAGTAATCCTAGGTGTAAAATAGTAAATAATGGCTACATCTCAAAGTATTATACTGTGGTGAAGAAAAACAAGGTTGTCCACTATCGGAATGTCTATTTATTATGGCCATCGAAATGTCAGATCCAACATTAAATAAATATAATATTATTGTTAAACTCAAATATACTCATTGAGAATAAAAAAATAAAAAATCTTTGTAAATTAGATCATAAATAGGACTGGTGGAGTTACGTCACACATGTGGCTAACAAAAATATATGGAAATGTCTGCTCTACCCAAAAGTGGAAGGGGGAGAAAGTAAGGAACTTGTCTGTCGGCCCTGAATTAAAGACCAAAATTGGTTAAGGAAAATTGTGAACCAGTTTAATTTAAGGACCAAAAAATTGACAGCTGTGCTATATAGATTATAAAATTGTAAGGACCAACGCTGGTAGACAGGAAGCAAGTACAGGGAGTGAACATTTAATTAACAATGGACAAGGAACAGGACAGCATCTGGACATGAATACATTAATGCTGACACGGGGAACCAATGGAAGAACAGACCGATAAATGGAGCAATCAACAGTGATGGAGTCCAGGTGAGTCCAGTGAGCCCTGATAAACGTAATGATTGTGACAGGTGTGCGTAATGAAGGGTAGCCTGGCGGAGAGGGAGAGCGGGTAGAGAATTTTTATGTACCAATTTCACTGATACACAAAACAATGCCCTTTTCAAAACTTTTTCAATTTAAATTATTATACAAAAATCTTGCAACCAATAGAATGTTATATATGGGCATATACAATAAGCTTATGAAAATAAAGAGTCGCACACTCCATATATAAACACCTAGTAATTGATTGTGTAAATCACCTAATAAATTACTGGGAGTTGATACAGTTGAAGTCGGAAGTTTACATACACCTAAATTGGAGAAATTAAAACTAATTTTTCAACCACTCCACAAACTTCTTGTTAACACACTACAGTTTTGGGAAGTCGGTTCTACTTTAATTTTTCCAACAATTGTTTACAGATAGATAGATTACTTCACTTATAATTCAAAATTTCTGAAAATGATGTCATGGCTTTAGAAGCTTCTGATAGGCTAATTTGCATAATTTGAGTCAATTGGAGGTGTACCTGTGGATGTATTTCAAGGCCTACCTTCAAACTCAGTACCTCTTTGCTTGACATCATGGGAAAATCTAAAGAAATCAGCTAAGAACTCATACAAAAATGGTAGACCTCCGCAATTCTGGTTCATCCTTGGGAGCAATTTTCAAATGCCTGAAGCTACCACGTTCATCTGTACAAACAATAGAACGCAAGTGTAAACACCATGGGATGACGCAGCCGCCATACCACTCAGTAAGACGACGTGTTCTGTCTCCTAGAGATGAACGTACTTTTTGACAAAAGTGCAAATCAATCCCAGAACAACAGCAAAGGACCTTGTGAAGATGCTGGAGAAAACAGGTACAAAAGTATCTATATCCACATTAAATTGAGTCCTATATCGACATAACCTGAAAGGCCGCTCAGCAAGGAAGAAGCCACTGCTCCAAAACTGCCATAAAAAAAAGCCAGACTACGGTTTGCAACGGTACATGGTGCCAAAGATCGTAATTTTTGGAGAAATGTCCTCTGGTCTGATGAAGCAAAAATAGAATTACTGTTTGGCCATAATGACCATCATTATGTTTGGAGGAAAAGGGGGGAGGCTTGCAACCCGAAGAACACCATCCCAACCGTGAAGCAGAGGGGTGGCAGCATCATGTTGTGGGGGTGCTTTGCTGCAGGAGGGACTGGTGCACTTCACAAAATAGATGGCATCATGAGGATGGAAAATTATGTGGATATATTGAAGCAACATCTCAGACATCAGTCAGGAAGTTAAAGCTTGTTTGCAAATGGGTCTTCCCAATGGACAATGACCCCAAGCATACTTCCAAAGTTGTGGCAAAATGGCTTGAGGACAACAAAGTCAAGGTACTGGAGTGGTCATCACAAAGCCCTGACCTCAATCCCATAGAAAATGTGTGGGCAGAACTGAAAAAGCGGGTGCAAGCAAGGAGGCCGAGGAGGAATGGGCCAAAGGAGGAGGAATGGGCCAAAATTCACCCAACTTATTGTGGGAAGCTTGTGGCTACCGGAAGAGTTTGACTCAGGTTAAACAATGTAAAAGCAATGCTATCAAATACTAATTGAGTGTATGTAAACTTCTGACCCACTGAGAATGTGATGAAAGAAATAAAAGCTGAAATAAATCATTCTCTCTACTATTATTCTGACATTACACATTCTTAAAATAAAGTGATGATCCTAACTGACCTAAGGCAGGGAATACTTACTAGGAATAAATGTCAGGAATGATGAAAAACTGAGTTTAAATGTATTTGGCTAAGGTGTATGTAAACCTCCCATTTCAACTGTATATGGAGTGTGTGACTGTCTATTGTTATAGCTTATAGTTTATTCGCCGTTAGTCAGCACCTCTACATAAAATGATTATCTCTGGGTGTGTGCCAGCCCATATTTTTTTCATTCGGATATATAGGGATACAACCATCCCAGCTCTGCAGATTTTGCTGCAAGAGACAGATTTATTAAATCATTTGTTTTGGTAGTGTCCATATGTATTTTGTATTTGGTCGCATGTTCAGGAATGGCTGAAGAATTTCAACATTTACCTGAAGCTAATTCTGCAAATAGCACTGCTGGGTGATTTGAAAAGTCATAGTCAAATCGATCAATAATATAATAATACTCTTATGGATAAATATTTTTGCTAATTTACAATCTTTTGAACCTGAATAGAAAGGTTCAGAACTTTTTTTGAAACAGCACAGTTGAAAAATATATGGCAAATAGCAGTGGTGTACTTTACTATTTATATTGTTTACAACTTTTACTTTTACTTCACTACATTCCTCATTTTAAATGGTGTACTTTTAACTCCATACATTTTTCCTGACACACAAAAGTACTCATTTGTAAATGATGTGTGTTGGAGTGCCCATGGCTATCCATTAAAAAAAATTAAAACAAGAAAATGGTGCAGTCTGGTTTGCTTAATATAAGTAGATTTAATTTAAGTAGATTTGAGCAGTTACTTTTACTCAAGTCGTATTTTCCTGGTTGACTTTCACTTTTACTTGAGTCATTTTCTATTATCTTTACACAAGTATGACAATTGGGTACCTTTTGTTCCTCTGTCCAGGAAAGAGGTTTTCTGAGAAGAGCATTTGCTACAGGAGCAATTCGAATTCAGTGTAGAAAGGGAATTTTCGACGGTAAATTGTCTTAAACATATCAACGTCTTGCATATGCAGTCAATTCTCCACATTTCAATTTGAAAATATGGAAACTGCTCTGAAGGCACAGATCTACAATCAGAGGGTTCAGAATTGTTCCTACATTAGTTATCAACAGAGCCGGTACATCAAGCTACCATCACTAAAACATAATCCAGAAAATATTGCCGATGTCAGCCTTTAATGCAATGCTATCACTGTTAGTAAGCCTCATTCGGTATGAGTGAACCTGAGCCAGTCAATGTAATGTTACTAAGGACCCACCAGTTCAGGACAGAGGTCAAGTCAACCCCTTGCATTAAAAGTCATCAGAGACTTCACATTACAGCAAGGTTATCTTTTTCTTTCGGAAAATACATGTGTATCCTTCTCTTTCAAGATGAAATTAATCAACACTCCTTCCTCCTCACCAACAGCTGTTTGTTTTTTTTACATGCATCTATTTAACCACCATCCCTTCTTGTCTCGTCCCACCCCTCCCCTTTAACTGCCTACTCAATCAAATGACAGACACAGGTATTTTCCCCTCCTCCATCAGCAAATAACAACCAATCAAAGGCCTCTGTCATGCCCACGGGGCACTTTCCACCCAAAAACTCTGCTGCTGCTATTCACCACGGCAATAGCTGGGAAAAGTAACCTTTAATTAACTAGACAAGTCAGTTAAGAACAAATTCTTATTTCAATGACGGCATACCCCGGCCAAAGCCGGAAGACACTGTGCCAATTGGGACTCCCAATCACAGCCAGTTGTGATGCAGCCTGGATTTGAACCAGGGAATGTAGTGACACCTCTTGCACTGAGATGCAGTGCCTTAGACAGCTGCGCTACATCGGGAGCCTGAGAAGAGTCTATCCCTTCCAAAGACACGTTGATCTGAGCACCATAGAGATATACGTATTTATCTCAATATTGAGCACCTACCACCCACTCTGTGGGAGAGTAAATGTTGCTTATAATTCATAATTGCCAACCATAATGAAAATATATGAAATTAAGTACTATTCCTCAGAAGTGAAACAAAAATCATAACGTTGAACCCCAAGATGAGTAAGATACTAGTTTCTCTAGACAGACGGGTTGCCTCCCACAATGTACCAGCTTAACACTTCTGTACGTGTCCAACATCAGTTTGGTATACACTGTTAAAAGTGCTTTGTAACACCAAAACTAGTGGCAACTGAGCTGCCACCAATGCGTAGGAGACAACCTCAACTTTACTAGAGTATTGAAACACATCATCCTGAGATGTTTTGAAACATTACATGGTGGGTCGTAGCGTCATTTAGTCAAGTGTTACGCAACACCTTGCCAGGGACTGGGAGCACTAATGGAAAAGGTTGAAAACACAAGTATGATGTTTAGAGTTCTGTTTAGTGCAGAATTGGATACCTTCTCCTTTTGGTGTCGTTTCCTCTAAAACTATTGTGGTGTTTCAAATCCTGTCTGTTGCAAAATTAGATCACTTCTTCTGGAGAACTTTGTTTAACATTGATTTATGTATCTGATCATTTGCCAGTTTAATCCATTTTGACAGGCATTTTTGAGCACAGTAGTAACTAGAGGTTTTACTGCAAGCATTGCAGGATTCCGTACTTGCCTCTGTCATTAAAAGTTGGATATGTGGGAATGGGTTGTCTCATCACTGATGTCCTTTTGCCTGAGGATTTCGATATTTGTTCACCATTACACCTCGTGGTACAACAAGCTGCTTAATACTAATGTAGAAGTATACTTGTCTTTCTTCAAACATGCATATAACATTGTGTAAAAATGTTTGAATTACCCACAATCCTCTAAAAACAGAGCCACGTGGCAAGATAGGAAGTGGGATTCAATTACAGCTTCCGCCTGTCCCACCTTTTACATGCCCCGAGAAACCCCAACAGTGTTTTGACAACACTTTCTTGAAAACACTCATATTCAGATTGAAAAAGCACTTTGTGTCTTTTTGAGTACTTGTATTGTTTTATAACACTGTCTGTGTATCATAACACTTACATTGGGGTTTTACATTCCACCACCAGATCTCAGGTTAGAAGCACCACTTTCCATGGTTTCGTTACACTATCGTGGTGTTTTGAGTCTATTTTTACAGTGTAGAGGAAAGGGCAGAGTTGGGACATCCGTCTTTCCTACGTCACTGCACTAACCGTTTGATGCCCAAAAGCGTAAACATCCCCGGACACAAAATAGTAGCTGTCAAGATGAAGATCACTGAATATATTTTTAAGGAGTACATTTCCCAAGTGGCTAGTTTGCATTAACTACCTTTGCTAAAAACCACTGCTAACATTTTGCCGGCAAACTTAGGTTTCGCATTACGATGTTCTGGCATGTCTGCCTCGTGATTTGTTGAGAGCGTTCTGTCTGTAGTCTTCTGTCTGAAGAGGACCCTCCCCAGAACAATTGTTGTCCCTTTTTGAAGTTGCCATGAGAATCTGTCATTAATCCCAGAGTGCTGTTGCTGCCCTAGGTCTGGGATTTCCGAGGCTAGTTAGGTACTGCTTCCCTCTCACTAGGATTAGACCTTACCCTTTGGTACCCTCCCAGCCAAGGAGTCTGGGAGTCAGAGTATGACATTGAACATTACAGCCAGGGCCCTGACAATAAAACTGGTCCTGGCTGACCCCTGGGGGCCTCCACATCCCACAACATTAAAAAGACTCTCTCTGGAGCTCAAGGGGGATGTCTGTGCCCCCCAACCCAGGATTAGGGCACTCACCTTGGGACCAGGAAGACCAGGCAGGCCGGGGTTTCCATGTGGACCAGTAGGACCCTAGAGAGACAGCGAGAGATAGAGAGAGATTAATTTACTGTAGATCTACTACATCACAACGACAGCATAGCATTATTGCTAAGTGGATGGGTCTCTACAGAAGGTGTAAACGGTACAGTGAATTAGTCATACTGTATGTCAGCAACAGTTCCCATCTTTTAGCCACAAAGATTAAAGGTAGATACATCTGCTGAATGAGTCAATGATTATAGGCTGTGATGAGATATAGTGAGACCTTTTCTGAGTTACACATATTTTATGTCACATTTTTCTTCATGTGCCAAGCTATGTCCTACCTTTAAACCGTCCAAGAGTGCACTTTCAAGGGAACACCATATAACATACATGCACTCACTTTGAGTACAACTCACACGTGGGAACAACCACACGTGCATGCTCATGTACACACACACACACACACACACACACACATCTGCACCCCTGCTGTTGCCTGGCTTAACCTGCATTCTCTCTATAACACCCACTACAAACTAAAGCTATGAGGTAAGACTCTGCTCTCTCCCATAACAGTAATCAGTCACCATAAATGGCTGTGATCAGGAGATGACAGAGACTTAACGTAGGGGTAATGATGACCCACGCCTAGTTTTAAAGGTGTCTGTGTGTCCTCTTGACACTGGGTTGTGTTGTGGTGTCACAGTCTTGTTCTACCACCCAGCCCCCAACCTCTCCCCCTGGCGCTCTACTTTCCGCGACTCCAGTAAAACCCCATAACAAAGGATCTCTCTCCCCCTCTGCCTCCCGCCCTCCCTCCTCTCCCCATTTATCTAACTACCCGTCTCGCTCTCTCCCCCTATCTCTGCAACTCTCTCCTCCCACCCTCCTCCTATCTCTCTCTATAGCCTTCTTCTCTCAGTCGCTTTCTCTATCGCTTCCTTCTCTCCTATCTCCCAGAGCAGATTATTTAAAGTGGGGGTCTGTTCTGTGTGTATAAAATGCTGCCACCTGTGGAGTGTGGGGTTTAGCTAAGGTACAATACAGGTGAGTACAGTACAGTGAGGTCTGGAGGTTTGTATCTTGCTGAGGCAGCAGAGTTCGCAGCCCACACAGACACAACCCCCCATTACAGTCATTTTCCACCCCATAACAAAGCCTCCCTCTGTCTATGCCTCTATAGGTCACCGCACAGTATGTAAACCATATGTCTCCACAGTTGGGTCCCACGAGGGTTTACCATTATACAGTAGTTTACCTGTAGACAATTTTTACTGCCTGTCTGGCTGGCTGCTGGAGGGTCCCTGTCTGTCTGACACACACTAAACACGCGTAACCAAGAGGCTTGATGTGTTATAAAGAAGACTTTACAAAGATAAAAACAGAGAGAGGTGCACCTGTGGTCTTCCCGAGTATAGCTGGCTAACTGTGATAGGCACTGCATCTCAGTGCTAGAAGCGTCACTACAGACCCTGGTTCGATTCCAGGCTGTATCACAACCGGCCGTCATCGGGAGTCCCATAGGGCGGCGCACAATTGGCCCAGCGTCGTCTTGGTTAGGATTTGGTCGGTGTAGGCCGTCATTGTAAATGAGAATTTGTTCTTAACTGACTTGCCTAGTTAAATAAAATAAAAAATAAAATATATATATATATATATCATTCTCTATAGCAAAATGTTCAGAAATGCCAGAACATTAAGAGCAAAACATGTCTAGTGATGTTGAAGATGCTCAAAAAGTTCTACAGCTGCGCCGATGACTGGAACGAACTGCAAAATTCACTGAAGCTGGAGTCTTACATCTCCTTCTCTAACTTTAAGTATGAGCTGTCAGAGCAGCTCACCGATCACTGTACCTGTACACAGCCAATCTGTAAATAGCACACCCAACTACCTCATCCCCATATTGTTATTTGTCCTCTTGCTCTTATCCTCTTTTGCACCCCAGTATCTCTACTTGCACATCATCATCTGCACATCTATCACTCCAGTGTTAATGCTAAATTGAAATTTTTCTGCCTCTATGGCCTATTTATTGCCTACTCCCTACTCTTCTACATTTGCACACACTGTACATAGATTTTTCTGTTGTGTTATTGGCTGTACTTTTGTTTGTGTAACTCTGTGTTGTTGTTTTTGTCGCACTGCTTTGCTTTATCTCGGCCAGGTCGCAGTTGTAAATGAAAGCTTGTTCTCAATTGGCCTACCTGGTTAAATAAAGGTGATTTTTTTTTTTTTTTTTTTACCTTTATTTAACCAGGCAAGTCAGTTAAGAACAAATTCTTATTTTCAATGACGGCCTAGGAACAGTGGGTTAACTGCCTGTTCAGGGGCAGAACAACAGATTTGTACCTTGTCAACCTTCCAGTTACTAGTCCAACGCTCTAACCAATAGGCTACCCTGCCGCACCGGCAGAATAAAGAATAAATAAAAAATCTTGCTGGCTGCATCACTGCTTCTTGGTATGGCAACTGCTTGGCATCCAACCAAAAGGCAGTACAGAGGGTAGTGCGTTTGGCCCAGTACATCTCTGGGGCCAAACTCCCTGCCATCCAGGACCTCGATACCAGAGGAAGGCCCAACATTTTTTTTAAGACTCCAGCCACCCAAGTCATAGACTGTTCTCTCTGCTACCACACGGAAAGCAGTACCAGAGTGCCAAGTCTGGGACCAAATAGCTCCTGAACAGCATCTACCCCCAAGCCATAAGACTGCTGAACAGTTCATAAAATGGCCACCTGGACTATTTACATTTTCCCCGTTTATTATTCTTTTTTTTCTTCTTTTTTTTGCAGTGATTCTCTTGCACTGGCTCTATGCACACTCATTAGACACTCACACACACACACACTACATATGCTCACACACAAAACACACACTTTTTTTGAAGCACTTCACGGTAAAGACTACACCTGTTGCATTCGGCGCATGTGACCAACACAATTTGATGTGATTTGATTTAAATGATCTCAGTGTGGTCAGTGATCAGAGGGTAGCTTTCAGAGATCAAACTCTACTATGGTACAGTTTAGTCTCAACAACATCAGAACAGAGACACGCACTGAACAGCACTGAACAGCACTCTACTGCTGTAGCAGCAAGGGCTGATTTCTTGATGCTCCAAGAGCCAGTAAAGAAGGCTTGGGCAGTATACAGTATATACTGTATACTGTATACTGGGGTATTTGGAAATAGCACCGGGATGGTTTTTCAATACTTTCAATACCGTTGAAACGGTACATTTGAATATATGTAGCCAATTTAAGTGAATACATGCAGCCAAGTTGTGCAGTACGATAGGAGACAAAAGAGATGACGTTCTTCATTTCACTTGTCACATTATTTTACATTATGAAGCTTAGCGTAGTTCCCTAGACCCCAGAACAGTTGAGCGAGTCACGTTTGCTTGTAAAGAGCACAATGGGAGAAAGCGGGAGCCGGTGAGTCCAGATGTGTATTCGGTTTAACTTGCTAGTTAGCTAGGTATGTGGCTGAATTAATGAGGAGATGGGGCATCGTATATTCTTAGCTTTCTGCCATGTTTGAGAAGTCAAAGGGCTTTGGAAGAGTTATCTGTACAGCTGCCACTGCTATCTTGATATCCCCCCAAAAAATATCCTTTCGGTTCTCGGCACCTGAGTCTGCTCCTCTGCCCCTCTTCTCAGAGCAGAGAAAGCAGGCCCCGTTGCCCTAGTGACTCCAGACACCACACAGACACAGCATGTATACATGCTGCTCCAGAGTCAGTGCTGTTCAGACCACCATGCATCCAAACATTGTTCATTTGCACTATATCTCTCGTTCACATTTGGTTGTAAATGTCCAAACTCACCCCAAAAACTGCATTCTGTACCTGCTACCTAATAGAGGTAGAACTTTATGAGCTGGATTGCCTGTCTTTGCAATTAGTTTATTTTAGATTGTGCTCGTTAGCATATTTAGCTAATACTATGGAAATCCGCTAGTACTTGTGCTAGGCCCCCTTGTGTACTAAGCCGGCTACTATAAATCCCGGAATGAGAGAAGGACGGTATGATAATATGAAAATCTTTATACCGCCCAACCCTACAGTAAAGTAAACGCATGCATTATCCTCTCACAGGACTATCTCATTCCTACGCACCATTACAGCTCATCCCTGGTTCTTTTTGGAATGTCAGGAGCTCTGTAATGGTGCTGGGTCACTGGTCTTGACAACTGGCTTGTGTCTAGCTTGTGTCTGTGGATTAATGGTGATGAAGTGCATTGAGAAGTGTATCGACTCGCAGACCGTGTGTCATTGCTATGTCTGTTGGGTGTGTTGATGGAGTGAGAGTGCTTTGAAAAGTGTACGTGTAAGTGATGTGTTTTCAGTCACAAAGTGTGTGTCAGTGTTGTGAGTGTGTGTGTCAGCGTTGTGTGTATCAGTACTCTCGGGTATGAACGTGCCTCATCAGACCAATAAACCTGACCCCAACTTACGGAGGACCAGAACTAGCTACTTCATGACCTGTCCTGAAATAAACTCTGAAGAATCCTTTTCAAAAGCCAGCACGACCTTGTAAGATCCTCTAAAAAAACACTTTTCATAGCACCATATAGCACTGTACGAGACTGTTAGGGTTAAAACAAATCTGGGGAAAGGGATCTCCTTTCAATCCGTTTACAGTGTCACCTCAAGGAGGGGTGTAAGCACAATGGCATCACATGACCATGGGTGTGACATGGTTTACAGTACTCACCCGAGCTCCTCTCTTCCCAGCAGGACCAGGTAGACCAGGGGGACCAGGAGGACCCTGTTATAGAGAGAGAGAGGGATGTTACAGACACACAAATAACTTGCTAATTGAGAAGTGATATCATGCGGTTTAATGTACAGTTAGATGTGGGTAGGTGGATACTGTATTTATGTAAGAGGCCTAAACAATTTCAAATCAAAGGAGGCAACAACAAACTCCAAATCGCTAATAGCAAAGCTTTGAGAGGATGGTGATATCATGTTACATTGTCTGGATGAGTGTGAAGTACTATGCCTCAAACCAGTTCTGGGATTAAGATAAACTCTTTGTCATGGCAAAACAACCATGGAGGAAAAGCATGGTACGATTCCACTTCATGTTCTTTTCGACCCAACATATAAAATTCCAGAGTTGGAACTGAAGACTCTAGTACAGTACTTGTAAAACGTGACTTTGATTACATTAAACCTGGTATGTTATGTGGTAGCTTTTTTCCCCATCCCAGGCATTAATAACAAACTTACACAAATGCACACATCCACAGAGGTGTGGAGTAAGGAGCTAACTGGCAAACAAGTAAGAATTCAGCTTGGCTCTCTCAAACGGGATACAGATGTAGGATCTTAATTTGAGCCAGTTTGCTACAGTGGGTCTTTTACTTTGCGTCTTTTACTTTGCGTCTTTTACTTTCGGTTTTGTACACCAGCTTCAAACAGCTGAAAATGCAATATTTTTGGTTATGGGAAATATATTTCACAGCGGTTTAGATGGTACAATGATTCTCTACACAATGACTGATTGTTTTGTCACAAACTGAAATTATGTGAACTATTAGAATTTTAGCAACCAGGAAAAGGCTGAGCGATTTCTGCATATTGCACCTTTTAAAGTATGATTGACAATTGGAGGCTTTTCAAAGTAACAGTTATCATGTATCCTCTATGGACTGATGTGCTAATCCAAGGCAAACAAAAAGAAAGAGAGGATCACTGGAGAGACTTACAGAAAGAGGTTTCACTGAGTGTCTTGGCTGTGGATGGGATGCTAGTAGTAATACTGACAGCAATATAACTGCTGGGTGATTCCTCACGAAACTAGACCATGATTTAGGGGATTTTCACCGCATTTCATCCATAGAAGGGTACTTTCGAGGAAGGATTGTTGACATATATTTGATATTTATACTTTATATTAAATCATAATTGAGAAGAAATTACCTTAAGTTGGATCATGAATATATGTTGGCCTCACCCAGGCCTCCTTTAAGAGTTACAAGGCAAGAATAGTGTATATAAAGATCCAGTCCATTTCAAAAATTGGACTGGATCTGAGTCGCCTCTTCACTGTTGACGTTAAGACTGGTGTTTTATGGGTACTATTTAATGAAGCTGCCAGTTGAGAACTTGTGAGGTATCTGTTTCTCAAACTAGACTAATATACTTGTTCTCTTGCTCAGATGTGCACTGGGGCCTCCCACTCCTCTTTCTATTCTAGTTAGAGTCTGTTTGCACTGTTCTGTGAAGGGAGTAGTACACAGCGTTGTACGAGAACTTCAGTTTCTTGGCAATTTTTCACAAGGACTAGCCTTAATTTCTCAGAACAAGAATAGACTGATGAGTTCCAGAAGAAAGTTCTTTGTTTCTGGCCATTTTGAGCCTGTAATCGAACCCACAAATGCTGATGCTCCAGATACTCAACTAGTCTAAAGAAGGACAGTTGTACTGCTTCTTTAATCAGGACAAATAGTTTTCAGCTGTGCTAACATAATTTCAAAATGGTTTTCTAATGATCAATTTGCCTTTTAAAATGATAAACTTGGATTAGCTAACATTGGAACACAGGAGCTATGGTTGTTGATAATGGGCCTCTGTACGCATATGTAGATATTCCATTAAAAAATCTGCCATTTCCAGCAACAATAGTCATTTACAACATTAATGGGTGTTATAGTAAAGACTATAAGCAGCTCGTAAGTTTCAAGTTTGGGGAAGCTTACAATTTATCCTACCATTTCTACCCATCTGAGTGAAAGCCATGATATATAGGCACATTTTCATTTCAATAATTACGTTTTCATTTCTCAATCATTAATCGTAAAATTCTGCACAGCTGCCACTTAAAATTCAACTAAGGCAAGAGCACCAGCCTCTGCCAATAGGACAAATTGATACACACAATATTGAAAAGTATAAACATCAATATATACAAAAAGAAAGAATGTATTTGGCAAATATTTGTATATGTTGTTAACATAATACACACATATATATATATATATAATACGTTCCAGAGTGGGATCTTTGCTAGTTTTAAAGTTATTACCCATTTCATACATACAAATTGCAGTAGTAGACAACGTAAGCAATCACAGTCCTCCCTTTACTTGTTCCATTGTATCACCCTGCAAATCAACAGCAAACAGTGACCATTTTGAACCATTTTCACATTCACTCTGTTAGTAATGCTTACAAATTGGATCTAAAAGTAGCACAGATCCCAGTCTGGAACTTTGATATTCCCGTAGAGTATATTATGTTCAACAATATATCAAAAACGTTGCCTTATCAAAAAGGGTACATTATCAATATTCAATGTTAACATTTTTCAAGATTCATAAATTAAGGTAAGAAAATTGTTATTGAAATCAAAAAGAATATCCCAAATATAAACGTCACAAATATTCCAACTCAAAATTTTAAAAAATATGTCAAAACACTTTCCTTCAAAGGATCCTTTTATGGATAAATGTCATGAAAATCTAAAACCTTGTTTTGTGAGGAATCACACTCCCATGACACTGTGTTCACAATGTAGCAAGCTGCTATACAGCAGCATGAAATAGTATGACGGTCAGGACATAATGCACACACACACAGAGTCATGGAAAAACTATTTTGGAATGATACACAATAATAAACAAAGGGATACAAAAACATGTGTGTATGTTTGTCTGTATGTGCGTGTACAGTTGAAGTCAGAAGCTTACATCCACTTAGGTTGGAGACATTAAAACCACTCCACAAATCTCTTGTTAACAAATTAACGTTTTGGCAAGTCGGTTAGGACATCTACTTTGTGCATGACACAAGTAACTTTTTTAACAAATGTTTACAGGCAGATTATTTCACATATAATTAACTCTATCACAATTCCAGTTGGTCAGAAGTTTGCATACACTAAGTTGACTGTGCTTTTAAACAGCTTGGAAAGTTCCCCAAAATGATGTCATGGCTTTAGAAGCTTCTGAAAGGCTTATGGACATCCTTTGAGTCAATTGGAGGTGTACCTGTGGATATATTTCTTGGCCTACCTTCAAACTCAGAGCCTATTTGCTTGACATCATGGGAAAAGAAAAATAAATCAGCCAAGACCTGAGAAAGAAAAATGGAAGAAAAAGACATTTCCAAACACCTGAAGGTACCAGTTCATCTGTACAACCAATAGTACGCAAGTATAAACACCATGGGACCATGAAGCCGTCATACCGCTCAGGAAGGAGATGCATTCTGTCTCCTAGAGATGAACGTACTTTGGTGCCAAAAGTGCAAATCAATCCCTGAACAACAGCAAAGGACCTTGTGAAGATGCTGGAGGAAACAGGTACAAAAGTATCTATATCCACAGTAAAACAAGTCCTATATCAATATAACTTGAAAGGCCGCTCAGCAAGGAAGAAGCCACTGCTTCAAAACCACCATAAGAAAAGCCAGACTACGGTTTGCAACTGCATATGGGGCCAAAGATCATAATTTTTGGAGAAATGTCCTCTGGTCTGATGAAACAAAAATAGAACTGTTTGGCCATAATGACCATCGTTATGTTGGAAAAGGGGGAGGCTTGCAAGCCGAAAAACACAATCCCAGCCGTGAAGCACGGGGATGTCAGCATCATATTGTGGGGGTGCTTTGCTGCAGGAGGGACTGGTGCACTTCACAAAATAGATGGCATCATGAGGGAAGAAATGTATGTGGATATATTGAAGAAACTTCTCAGACATCAGTCAGGAAGTTAAAGCTTGGTCTCAAATGGGTCTTCCAAATGGACAATGACCCCAAGCATACTTCCAAATTTGTGGCAAAATGGCTTAAGGACAACAAAGTCAAGGTATTGGAATGGCCATCATAAAGCCCTGACCTTAATCCTATAGAAAATGTATGGGCAGAACTGAAAAGGTGTGTGCGAGCAAGGATGCCTACAAACCTGACTCAGTTACTCTAGCTCTGTCAGGAGGAATGGGCCAAATTTCATCCAACTTTTTGTGAAAGGCCACTTGAAACGTTTGACCCAAGGTAAGCAATTTAAAGGCAATGCTACCAAATACTAATTGAGTGTAGGTACATTTCTGACCCACTGGGAATGTGATGAAAGAAATAAAAGCTGAAATAAATCATTCTCTCTATTATTATTCAGACATTTCACATTCTTAAAATAAAGTGGTGATCCTAACTGACCTAAGACAGGGAATCTTTACCAGGATTAAATGTCAGGAATTGTGAAAAACTGAGTTTAAATGTATTTGGATAAGATGTATGTGAACTTCCGACTTCAACTGTACGTGTGCGTACGAGCAGTTATGGGGAAATCCTGCACATTCTATTCCTCTCCGTCGATATCAATGGGACAAAGAGAGAACGTCTCAGTGACAGAAACAGCTGCTTGCTCATGGAGCCACACTCCAACACAGACACAGTGATGGAAACAGTGAGTGCACTACTACCGCCTTCTCCTCGCCATAACAACAGGGCCAATTGAGACCATGAGGCTTCTTCACGCAAAAAAAAACAAAGATCTGTTGATAATATTAGCAGCATGACAGCTGTGCTGCTGGCTGCGTGTTGGGCCCAACAAAACCTTAAAACTATTTATTGTACAGTATGTTTCATACTATATATTTTAATTTGCTGTCTACTAATGGTAACACTTAGCCTGGATAAACCAGACTTAGCGCTGCACTCACTATTGTTCAGTATGGTCGAACCTGTCTAGGTAGCACTAATAGTACCAGCAGTGAAAGGTATTTCAGAGAGAGGAAGTAAATCATGAAGGTGACGATTGAGTCATCTGTACTTCCTCCCTCTTAAAGTGCATTTGAAGTGTCTGTACATTCTTCTCACATCCCAGCATTGAGTCAAACTGGATCTCAATTCTCAACAATTCTCAAACAAAATAGAAAAATGTTAATGCACCAAGTAGTAGGTAATTGCAATGGCCAACACACCTGAACACACTTAACAAGAGAGGATATAGAGTTTTGTTGATTAAAAGCAGTATGTATATGTTTTTAAATAACATTCTTAGAACGTATAAACATTTTATTGTTTTTTTTATGGAAAGTTTTCTTCATTTTCTGAGAACGTAACTGAGCTTACTGATGTTGTGTACAATTTTAAAAAATACATTCACAGAATATTGCCAAGAACTGATATAAAAGAGAACCATACATTATCTGAATATTTGGAAAACATCTCTTAAGTCACACCATTTTTGAGAACTTTCCCAGAATGTAGTAAAAATATGACATTAAATAGATCCACATGGGAACTTGTGTGTAATTTTCTGTAGAAGTACTTAAATTCCTACAGAAGAAAGTTGTTTCTTAACGTACAGAACAATTTGAGGACATGACTTTAAATAGAACCATGAGGAAACCTGTAGGAAACATTGTGGTGAAGTACTGAAATTCCCACAGAAAAACGTTGTTTCTTAATGTTTTCAGAACAATTTGAAAACATTCCAAATGTCAAACCCATTGGAGAACATTCCTTGAACATTACCAAAATTGCAATTAAATGTTACCATGTCTGAACTTTTAGGAAACGTTCTATTAGACTAATGAAATTCCAAGAAAATAACGTGTTTTTGTCAAGTTCCGTAAATGAGCTGAGAACGTTCCAAAGCCAAGCATCTATCCTGCAACGTTCCCAGAAAGTTGTGGGAAGGTTGTATACAAAATAAACATAGGACAACCAGGTGCTCACCAAGCTCAAAGAAACATATGGTTCTCAGAACGTTATGTGCTAGCTAGGTATCTGCTAAATAATGGGCTGTAAAACAAAGGGTTTAAAGGGTTATTCATATGCATCCCCTGTGTTTAATGTATGCTTCTCTACTGACTATCTGGAGCCAGAGCCAAAACCAATGTGAGGATGAGATACAATCAGTGTTCCATTCACTGTACTTCCATGCTCCGGAGCAGGCAAATGAAACACGGAGCAGGGAGCACTGAACATGGGAGAGTATGGAGCACAGGAGAACGCTGAACAGAACATAGCCAGCATAGCCTAGTGGTTAGAGCGTTGGACTAGTAACCGGAAGGTTGCAAGTTCAAACCCCCAAGCTGACAAGGTACAAATCTGTCGTTCTGCCCCTGAACAGGCAGTTCAACACCCAAAGGTTCCTAGGCTGTCATTGTAAATAAGAATTTGTTCTTAACTGACTTGCCTAGTAAAATAAAGGTTAAAAAAATAAATAATAATATCCTCAATCTGTAGCTCTGAGTGCAGGATGGGATGTGGTGACATCACAATCACACACTGACCCATTGTCCTTGCGCTGACCTGACATCCTAAATATGGAGCCTGTCAGAGACTGTTGCTAAAGAAAATGGCTGCATTTTCACAACACATACAGTAGCTTAGTCAAGGAGGATGGAAAAACAAGTCGATATCTGACTCCTTGACTTATTACCTCCTGGTAACCAGGTTTGGTTGGCCTCCAAAAACATTTGTCTACCAGCTCTAGGCTCATGGAGTTGAATTAGAGAAACAGAAGTTAGGCTCGGACTTACTCTCGGTAAAGGTGCAATCTGTAATAATTATAGCGACTGCTTTTCAATTATCAAAAAAATGACAGATTGTGGCTTTAAGTCCTTGAGGAGAAAGGTTGAGCAGCAACACCACTGACTTGGAAACACCTCAATCAGCTGTGTCCCTCTGAGGCTGCCATGGGGCCATAAGCATTAGATCGGCATCACCGATATGACAGAATGTCAGAATGTTGTTCTCACTGAAGAGAAGAAAAAATACCTCTACAGCTAGCTAGCGGATGTCAGCCTGTTGGATGCTCTTTTGTCGGTAGGCTATAGGAGCAACCGCCAGTTATAAATTACACCCCTCCCCACTCTCACAAGAGTGAGGACAAGTCACTGGCAGTATTTCAAGAGGAATGACATGTTATTTTAACCACCTGTTGATACATGAAAAAAGGTGCTTCGACACCATCACCTTGCCTCTAAATCAATACAAAGGCCTGCCAAATTATTTACTTTTTTTTTTCTTTTGGGGGGGCTTTATTGAGTGTGTTTGAGAAAGAGGGCCAATAGAACACTCAATGCATAATTACAATAAATTAGGCTTAATTGTTAATGGTCCCCCATTGCTCATGCACACCTCTGCTCTGACTTGCGGGAAACACACTTTAAAGAAATGTTTCCAACATTCTCTCAATCTATTTATGATTTCCAAACACTTACCGGAGGACCTGGTTCTCCTTTGGGTCCGGGGAAAGCTTCGTCATAGTCTCCGTAGAAGTAGTCTGGATCCTCATAACCATAGTCGTAGCCTCCCATGTCCACATCGTAGGCCTCTTCCTGGCCATGCTCCTCTGAGGTTTCCACCTGGTTCTCCCGGTACAGGGTGGTGCCATTGGGTCTGAACTGGGTGTCCAGGAGGTGGTCAATGGGCTGGAGCTGGGGGTTAGAGTCCCTAGGCCTGGAGCTGGAGCTGTTCCTCAAGCCATCCTTCAAGTGAGTCTGCTTGACAGGAGAGTTTATACCTGGGGTGTCTATGGTGACCCGTTGGGGCCTCCTGGGGCTCCTCTCCTCCATGTCATTCTCAGACTGGGGAGAGTGCCTGGTTGAGCCCCTTGTTGGGCTGGATCTGTAACTGGGGGTGGTACTTCTGTGGGTGATTCCCAGGGCTCCCAGCCCACTGAGGGTGCCTGAGGACAGGCTGTTGTGGCCAGCAGTGACGGGGGTATGGATGGAGTTGAGATGCTCTAGCAGGGAGCTCTGGGTCTGGATCCTGACCCCCAGGTGAGGCTGCTCTGAGGGGCTTAAATACATTGTTCCGGACCTCTCCAGAGAGGGGATGGGGGCTGATCCGGCCGAGGTGGACGTCTGCTGGGTGTGGGAGTCTACAGTCAACAATGGGGGCACCACCATCTGGGACTCCAGAGAAAGAGGAATAGGAGAGAAAGCCAGGGAGCTGGAAACCTCCATATCCGAGATGGGGGACCATCGGAAAGTGTCGGCCAGCCGGCATTGTCTTTTAAGGTAGTCGCAGTAGCGCGCAGCAGCCTGGGCCAGGGGGTAGATATCCAGCTGGCATATGAGGCCCTGGAATTGGGCTGCTTTGGAGTTCATCCTTCCTAAGGTGAGCAGGCCTCCGGATCCTGACCCCAGGGTCTGTGACCGGGTCAGCGTCTGCTCTCTCTGCTGCACCGCCCCGCAGTCCGCATGGAACGACACAGAGCGTGGCCTCACGCCCACTGCGAAAGAGTGCTGGAGCCCGTCATGCACGTCATAGGTGAAGTAGACGGAGGTCTTCTCGGCAGTGTACACGACCACCTTCCCGGGCAGCAGCTGGATACCAAACTGCAGCTTGTTCCTGCTGTCACGCACGCTGAAAAGGAAAGCATTGTTCGCTCGCCAGGAGCTTAGGCTCACCACAACAGAAAACTCCTCACCGAGCTCCGGCGGGAACAGGCTTCCCGTGGGGGCTTCAATGTGGGCATCCAGGCTGAGTAGGACCCCGGCTCTTGGGGGTGAGGATGGAGGAGAGGGCGAGCTGATCCCAGAGGAGAGAGTCTCTCTGCTGCCGGTGAGGCCCAGCTGATGGAGGATATCGACACCTGCGGAGGAGAGAGCTGTAAGTTAGACAGTCAGACCCGTGCAACATCTTAAAATCTTACAAACAGTAATAGCATCATCACTACCTCCAGTGAAACATGGTGGTAGTAGGGGATTACTCAATGCACTGTATATACAAATGCTAGTGGAAAAGGAGGTAGGAAAGGAGATGAAGGAAGAAGAAGAAAGAAAATTATGAATAAAGAAAGGAAAGCAAGTAGAAGAGGACCATGAAGTGAATATATAGGTGGAAGGTCTGATCAAGGCTCGGCCGCACTGACATCACAGATTACCCATAGTCCTCCTCAGACAGCCAGGCAAGTGAGCCATGCAGCTGGGTTCCAAATCAAATCCAATTTTATTAGTCACATGCGCCAAATACACACTTGACGTGGCATTGTGGCCAGTTAACTGCTTACTTACGAGCCCCTAACCAAAAGTGCAGTTTAAAAAAAAATACGGATAAGAATAAGAGATAAAAGTAACAAGTAATTAAAGAGTAGCAGTTAAATTAACAATATATAAAGGGGGGTGCTGGGTACAGAATCAATGTGCGGGGGCACCGGTTAGTTGAGGTAGTATTTACATGTCGATAGAGTTATTAAAGAGACTATACATAAGATGACAACAGAGAGTGGCAGTGGTGTGGATGGGGGGGGGGGGCAATGCAAATAGTCTGGGTAGCCATTTGACTAGATGTTCAGGAGTCTCATGGCTTGGGGGTAGAATCTGTGTAGAAGCCTTTTGTACCTAGACTTGGCGCTCCGTTACCGCTTGCCGTGCGGAAGCAGAGAGAACAGTCTATGGCTAGGGTGGCTGGAGTCTTTGACAATTTTTTGTGCCTTCCTCTGACACCACCTGGTGTGGTGCCATCTTGGATGGCAGGACGTTTGGCCCCAGTGATGCACTGGGCCATACGCACTACCCTCTGTAGTGCCTTACGGTCGGAGGCCGAGCAGTTGCCATACCAGGAAGTGATGCAACCAGTGCTCTCAATGGTGCTGCTGTAGAACCTTTTAAAGATCTGAGGACCCATGCCGAATCTTTTCAGTCAGTCTTTTCACGACTGTATTGGTGTGCTTGGACAATGTTAGTTTGTTGGTGATGTGGACACCAAGGAACATGAAGCTCTCAACCTACTCCACTGCAGCAGAATGGGGGCGTGCTCGGTCCTCTTATTCCTGTAGTCCACAATCATCTCCAGACAGGAGACTATAGAGAGATACAGTACAGTACTACCACACAGCAATATATGTGTGTGTGTATGATTCAAACAGCTTGTTTGAATCAATCTGCCACCAGAGATTCATGATGTTATCTCCTGCTGAGTCATGAATTTCCCTCTCTCCCAGGTGATTCCTCGAACGACAGGTCAGACCTGCTTTAATTGAAGTTCAGCAAGAGAACCGTGTTTACAAAGTAGTTTAAAAAGTACTGAAGCGTTTTCTCAGCACGGTAGCTGTCTAAGCTTTGAATCAGGGTATAACATGACTAAAGGGAAGCATTACAAATGTCAACAGCATGGCACAATATTTTTGAAAAAGCATATGATATGACAAATGAGAAAAAAATAGGTATTAAATATATTATGGACGTAAGAAGCAAAAGGAATCAAAACTCAGCGGCTTTACAGAAGACACAACTCTGTGTGTGTGTGTGTGTGTGTGTGTGTGTGTGGGAGGGAGGACAAACTGGCAGACTGATGTGTACACTCAGTGGAATCCAGGAAATAGGAGAATGTCAGTGGGGAGATCCCGGGAAGAGTAGGAGAGGAGAAGAAGGAGGAGGGGTAGGAGGGAGGAGGAGGAGTTGGAGGAGAAGGAGCAGTGGAAGGTATTTTCATTACTAATCCAGAGACACTAGTTTCCTTTGAAACAGCTCATCCCCCCCAAGCTCATTGAGCTGCTCAGGGAGCTTTTCAAAGACTGTTTTATTGATTTGGCAGAACAGGAGTGAAGAGAACTTAACCAGCAGTTTGCATGCACGCACGCATAAGATATATGGCAAAGGAAATAGCTTCTTTGGGGGGCATGCAAAACCCTCACTCACCACAGTTAAAAAAAAAAGAGTCAAGAATGGAGACTGGTAAATAATCAGACATCAAAGCGGTAAGCTATTTTAGAACGAGTTGCACATATATGACCTTGCGACCTTTCATCTTGGTAACGGGTCAAATGGAACAGCTAATAAGTTATTTAGAAAAGCGTAGTATAAATGTTAACAGCAGAAATTTGGGGAGGAAGGGGTAACAGATGGTGGCTGACATTTACCTTAGTCCAATTTGTATAATCTAAACGTACACATGGAAACACTTAGCAAAAAGCCTTATGGATTCAGCGATCAGAGAATATTCAAACAGAGTGACATTGGAGACCATTATCTTTGGAAATAGATCTATGCCTGAACTGTAAACAGCATAACATTGTACGTATTCCGAAAAATGTTGTTTAATGAGCGACATTAGCTCACCAGTCAATAGGCTGAATAGTGAAGTAGTTTCCCACAGTCAAAGTCCTGCAATAAGAGCTATGATGTTATTATGTGTAAACTCTTCACGGTTGTGTTCTTTAGATGTCACTGAGTAGGCTGATACCACATTTCAAGGACCCAAGATCCGTAGGTAAGGCTGTACATTGGAATATAAATGTTCGATACACATAGTAGTTTCACTGGTGAGCTAATGTGGCTCATTTCACAAGTCCTGCAATAAGAGCTATGATGTTAATATTTGTGTTAACCAACGTTTCCTAAATTCAGTCCTGGGGCCCCCTTTGGTTGCACATTTAGCTTTTTGCCCTAGCTCTACACAGCTGATTCAAATAACTCATCATCATCAAGTTTTGATTATTTGAATCAGCTATTTATTGCTCAGGCAAAAAACTAAACATGCACCCCTTAGGGTCCCCAGGACCGAGTTTGGGAAACGCTGGTGTGAAGTCTTCTGTGGATGTCACTGAGTAGGCTGATACCCCATTTCATTGACCCATAGGTAAGAATGTACATTGCAATATGAATGTCTAACACGCACAATAGACTGACTGGGGAGGTGATTTCCCACTGTCAAAGTCCTCCAATAAGAGCTGCTATGATAATGTGTGTAAAGTCTTCACAGTTGTGTTCTGTGGGTGTCACTGAATTGGCTGATACCCCATTTAATTGATTCACAATCCATAGGCAAGGCTATACAGTGAAATATATGTATGCCCCCCAATGCAATTATGAAGTCTAATACATCCACAGTGCGATTTAAACTCATTTGTCCCTTGTCAAATTAACAAATTATTTATTTTGTTGAATTTATATAACAACATTCCAAACTTGTTAAGCATCATCTAGTGCAAATATGACATGATTACAGTATTTGTATCTGTTTCAATGTGGGACCTTTATTTTGAAGGCGAACCGCAAATTCCACTATTGTGGCTAGCTTCACATACAGTGCTGGTCACTGTTGAAAATGACGTATCTACTGATTTCTGGCTTTTTCGTGTGGAGGCATGCATCCAAGACTTAGGTCGGCTAGACGCTATAAGGGACACATAGGTCAAATCAAATCATATTATATTTGTCAAATGCACCGAATGCAACTGTGATTACTCACAAGCCCTTAAAACCTCTTTGGGATTTGGGGCAGCATTGGGAGGTTTGAATGAAAAGCGTGCCCAGAGTAAACTGCCTATTACTCAGGCCCAGAAGCTAGAATATGCATATAATAAGTTAATTAAACACTCTAAAGTTTTCAAAACTGTTAAAATAATGTCTGTGAGTATAACAGAACTCATATGGCAGGTGAAAACCTGAGAAAAATCCAACCAGGAAGTGGGAATTCTGAGGTTTGTAGTCTTCAAGTGAATGCCTATCGAATATCCAGTGTCTGTGGGGTCAGATTGCACTTCCCAAGGCTTCCAGTAGATTGTTGTTGTTTCAGGCTTCTATTGTGAAGGGGAGTGAATAAGAGCACTCAGAGTAAGTGGCTCAGCTGAAAGCCATGAGTTGTTTATGGCGCGTGGCCATGAGCGCGACGTTTGTTCCCTTTCCTTTCTAATGAAAACAGTATTGTCCGGTTGAAACATTATTGAGTATTTATGATAAAAACACCGTAAGGATTGATTAGAAACATCATATGACATGTTTCTACGAACTTTATTGGAACTTTTTTAACTTTTCGTCTAGATGCTTTCTGCATATGGATTACTGAACATAACGCGCAAACAAAAAGGAGGTTTTTGGACGTAAAGATTAACTTTATTGAACAAAACAAACATGTATTGTGTAACATGGAGTCCTGGGAGTGCCACCAGATGAAGATCATCAAAGGTAAGTGATTAAATTTTAAAGCTATTTCTGAATTTTGTGACACCTCTCCTTGGCTGGAAAATGTATGTATTTTTTTTGTGGCTAGGCGCCGTCCTAACATAATCGCATGGTGTGCTTTCGCCGTAAAGCCTTTTTGAAATCTGACATTGTGGTTGGATTAACAAGAAGTTTATCTTTAAAATGGTGTATAATACATGTACAGTGGGGCAAAAAAGTATTTAGTCAGCCACCAATTGTGCAAGTTCTCCCACTTAAAAAGATGAGAGAGGCCTGTAATTATCATCATAGGTACACTTCAACTATGACAGACAAAATGAGAAGAAAAAAAATCCAGAAAATCACATTGTAGGATTTTTAATGAATTTATTTGCAAATTATGGTGGAAAATAAGTATTTGGTCACCTACAAACAAGCTAGATTTCTGGCTCTCACAGACCTGTAACTTCTTCTTTAAGAGGCTCCTCTGTCCTCCACTAATTACCTGTATTAATGACACCTGTTTGAACTTGTTATCAGTATAAAAGACACCTGTCCACAACCTCAAACAGTCACACTCCAAACTCCACTATGGCCAAGACCAAAGAGCTGTCAAAGGGCAACAGAAACAAAATTGTAGACCTGCACCAGGCTGGGAAGACTGAATCTGCAGTAGGTAAGCAGCTTGGTTTGAAGAAATCAACCGTGGGAGCAATTATTAGGAAATGGAAGACATACAAGACCATTGATAATCTCCCTTGATCTGGGGCTCCACGTAAGATCTCACCCCGTGGGGTCAAAATGATCACAAGAACGGTGAGCAAAAATCCCAGAACCACACGGGGGGACCTAGTGAATGACCTGCAGAGAGCTGGGACCAAAGTAACAAAGCCTACCATCAGTAACATGCCGCCAGGGACTCAAATCCTACAGTGCCGGACATGTCCCTCTGCTTAAGCCAGTACATGTCCAGGCCCGTCTGAAGTTTGCTAGAGAGCATTTGGATGATCCAGAAGAAGATTGGGAGAATGTCATATGGTCAGATGAAACCAAATTAGAACTTTTTGGTAAAAACTCAATTCGTCGTGTTTAGTTGACAAAGAATGCTGAGTTGCATCCAAAGAACAGCATACCTACTGTGAAGCATGGGGGTGGAAACATCATGCTTTGGGGCGGTTTTTCTGCAAAGGGACCAGGACGACTGATCCGTGTAAAGGAAAGAATGAATGGGGCCATGTATCGTGAGATTTTGAGTGAAAACCTCCTTCCATCAGCAAGGGCATTGAAGATGAACCGTGGCTGGGTCTTTCAGCATGACAATGATCCCAAACACACCACCCGGGCAACGAAGGAGTGGCTTCGTAAGAAGCATTTCAAGGTCCTGGAGTGGCCTTGTCAGTCTCTAGTTCTCAACCCCATAGAAAATCTTTGGAGGGAGTTGAAAGTCCGTGTTGCCCAGCAACAGCCCCAAAACATCACTGCTCTAGAGGAGATCTGCATGGAGGAATGGGCCAAAATACCAGCAACAGTGTGAAAACCTTGTGAAGACTTACAGAAAACGTTTGACCTCTATCATTGCCAACAAAGGGTATATAACAAAGTATTGAGAAACTTTTGTTATTGACCAAATACATATTTTCCACCATAATTTGCAAATAAATTCATTAAAAATCCTACGATGTGATTTTCTGGATTTTTTTCTCATTTCGTCTGTCATAGTTGAAGTGTACCTATGATAAATTACAGGCCTCTCTCATCTTTTTAAGTGGGAGAACTTGCACAATTGGTGGCTGACTAAATACTTTTTTTGCCCCACTGTATGTTGATTGGACTAAATTGTTTTGGTATCTTTTAGTTGTCACTGTATTAGACTAAGCAGAGGTGATTTGATGATTTTGAAATGTTGAAGTTGAAATGGTGCTGGAACAGTGGAGGCAGCTCCTGTTTTCTTTACAACTTGCGGTAACTCTGTGGTTCAAAATCAATAGTTGTTTAGTGGTCTGAAAATGTCAGCAATATTAACTTACTTGACCATGCTGTAGGTCATGTAACTGTCTGTTACTGTACATGCAATATGCTTTGTGGACTTCACTGGACAGAGGTTGCGATCTAATTTTGTGATAAAACAAAGGTGTGGTAGATTTTATTCTGATTGTCTGTCTTTTTGGCCTATATATCACGGTCGCAAGGAATATGAATTAACAGGTTATAGAGCAAACAACATACTTATCACAACACAGAGGTTTCACACCGAGTACAATTACAAGGAGGAGGTTATCCTAGATCACTAGCCCTACTCTGAGACGCTTTGTAAATATGGGCCCTGGAAGAAAGCTGTTGTCATATTCCTTGCACAGCAGTCCTTTCACCACTGGACCCTAGAGCAGGGGTAGGCAACCCTGTTCCTGGAGTGCCACAGGCATTGCAGGATTTTGTTTAAACCATGCATCAGACCAGGGGTGCATTCAGTTCGCTTGAATGTTTGCTACATTTCGGAATGGTTTGTACCGAACGCCATGTTTTCCCAAAACATTCTTGTATGTTCTTAAACATACTTTAAAATGTGTTTGCTCTGTTCGGTGGGTGCGCGGTGTGGCTTGAAGCAATGAGTGAAGAATTTAAAGGGCAGCAGTACATTTTGAAACCACAAACCAACCCCTCCCTATTTTTCAACTAGTCATTCTGTAGAAAACCATTTCCGTTCTATGGAACATTCTATAACGTTTTTATGTACTGAACGCAGCCCTGATCAACTGATCAGTGATTGCCTAAATTCAACATACCTGGTCTTCCAGGTTGGTTAAATAAAAAATGTGACGTGCCTGCGACACTCCCGGACCAGGGATGCCTACCTGTGCCCTAGCGCAGGGTCCCCCGCCCCTGTGCATGTTTAGTTTTTTGCCCTAGCACTACACAGCTAATTCAAATAATCAAAGCTTGATGAAGAGTTGGTTAATTGAATTAGCTGTGAAGTGCTAGGGCAAAAAACGAAATGTGCACCGAGGGGGGGACCAAGTTTGGGAAACCCTGCCTTAGAGGTATTAGTAAATGCTTATGAACTGAATATTGCATATGAATTTCCATTTATCAGCTAAACTAACAAAATGGTTGACTTGTTTAGCAACATGTGCAGTACATGCTAATATGGCTTTGGTGAGGAAAAGTATGCAATGCATTTGTTGTCATCTCCCTATCAGGCCACTGCATGCTGTGGCATGGGCCTGGATGGCAACACATATTCAAGCTGCCTGACTAAAGACTGTCCTTCAGTGGTACTGGAAACAAGGGCCTGACCTGGGAGTACAACTACATTCTCTCTCTGTCTCACAGCAATGTTTACTGTTATTTTTTTGTATTGCTTATTTCACTTTTTGTTACGTGGAGTGGAACAGGGAAATCCAAGAGCAGACTCAGACGAGGAGACTGGGATGAAGTAACCAAGGTATTTATTGAAACACAGGGGGAAGATGGAGTGCAGGCCAATGGAAGCTCAGGCAAGTTGCAGGAAACCAGGTGCTGAGGCTGGAGCGAGAGAGGTTGGGACAGGATCTAAATAGTGACACATGACTATAAACGTAGACTGAGTGAGCAGAGATTATGATTTGGCAGTTTGGAAGTGGCATGACTGAGTATTTGTAGAGGTCTTGATTATGGAACAGGTTGCAGCTGGTGGGGATCGGCTCTAACTCCAGCACACCTGTCTCCACCCACACAATCACACACACAGAGGGAGAGAGCACTGGGGGAGTGGCGGCAGGTCAAGGAGACACAGGATGAGCAGTAGGGGGCGTGGCAGGAGCAGACTTAACACTTTTGTTTATTATCTACAGTTGAAGTTGGAAGTTTACATACACCTCAGCCAAATATATTTAAACTCAGTTTTTCACAATTCCTAATATGTAATCCTAGTAAAAAAAAGTATGTCTTAGGTCAGTTAGGATCACCACTTTATTTTAAGAATGTGAAATGTCAGAATAATAGTAGAGAGAATTATTTATTTCAGCTTTTATTTCTTTCATCACATTCCCAGTGGGTCAGAAGTTTACATACTCAATTAGTATTTGGTAGCATTGCCTTTAAATTGTTTAATAACTTGGGTTAAACCTTTTGGGTAGCCTTCCACAAGCTTCCCAAAATAAGTTATGTGAATGTCCCATTCCTCCTGACAGAGCTGGTGTAACTGAGTCAGGTCTGTAGGCCTCCTTGCTCGCACATGCTTTATCAGTTCTGCCCATAAATATTCTATAGGATTGAGGTCAGGGCTTTGTGATGGCCACTTCAATACCTTGACTTTACTGTCCTTAAGCCATTTTGCCACAACTTTGGAAGTATGCTTAGGGTCATTGTCCATTTGGAAGATCCATTTGCGACCAAGCTTTAACTTTAGCTTTATACATACCTCGGCGACCAAGCTTTAGCTTTAACTGATGTCTGAGATGTTGCTTCAATATATCCACATAATTCTTCTCCTCACGATGCCATCTATTTTGTGAAGTGCACCAGTCCCTCCTGCAGCAAAGCACCCACACAACAAATTGCTGCCACCCCCGTGCTTCACGGTTGGGATGGTGTTCTTTGACTTGCAAGCCTCCCACTTTTTACTCCTAACATAACGATGGTCATTATGGCCAAACAGTTCATTTTTGTTTCATCAGACCAGAGGACATTTCTCAAAGTACGATCTTTGTCCCCATGTGCAGTTGCAAACCGTAGTCTGGCTTTTTTACGGAGGTTTTGGAGCAGTGGCTTCTTCATTGCTGAGTGGCCTTTCATGTTATGTCGATATAGGACTCGTTTTACTATGGATATAGATACTTTTGTACCTGTTTCCTCCAGCATCTTCACAAGGTTGTTGTTCTGGGATTGATTTGCACTATTTGCACCAAAGTACGTTAATCTCTAGGAGCCAGAACGCGCCTCCTTCCTGAGCGGTATGACGGCTGCCTGGTCCCATAGTGTTTATACTTGCATACTATTGTTTGTACAGATGAACGTGGTACCTTCAGGCATTAGGAAATTGCTCCAAAGGATGAACCGGACTTGTGGAGGTCTACAATTCTTTTCTGAGGTCTTGTCTGATTTCTTTAGATTTTTCCATGATGTCAAGCAAAGAGGCATTGAGTTTGAAGGTAGGCCTTGAAATACATCCACAGGTACACCTCCAATTGACTCAAATGATGTCAATTAGCCTATCAGAAGCTTCTAAAGCCATGACATAATTGTCCAAGCTGTTTAAAAGCACAGTCAACTTAGTGTATGTAAACTTCTGACCCACTGGAATTGTGATACAGGGAAATAATCTGTCTGTAAACAATTGTTGGAAATATTATTCACAAAGTAGATGTCCTAACCAACTTGCCAAAACTATAGTTTGTTAACAAGACATTTGTGGAGTGGTTGAAAAATTAGTTTTAATGACTCCAACCTAAGTGTATGTAAACTTCTGAATTCAACTGTATTTCAGCGGTACTACCAGTTGAGCTGGTATGTGTCTCAATGGATGCGTGCCTTACTAAATGGACTGTTTGAAAATGTGAAGAATAAAAATAAAAAAAGTCAATTAAATGTAGTTATAAAAAATAAATGTGAATCACATTTTAATTTTGCGTACCCCCGACGGCATTGCGCGCACACCTGGGGTACCCCAGTTTGGGACTACATGCCCTAGAGCACACAAAAAACTACACATACCTCGGCCTAAACACCAGCGCCACAGGTAACTTCCACAAAGCTGTGAACGATCTGCGAGACAAGGCAAGAAGGGCCTTCTATGCCATCAAAAGGAACATAAAAATCAACATCCCAATTAAGATCTGGCTAAAAATACTTTAATCAATTATAGAACCCATTACCCTTTACGGTTGTGAGGTCTGGAGTCCGCTCACCAACCAAGAATTTACTAAACGGGACAAACACCAAATTGAGACTATGCATGCAGAATTCTGCAAAAATATCCTCAGTGTACAACGTAAAACACCAAATAATGCATGCAGAGCAGAATTAGGCCGATAACCACTAATGGTCAAAATCCAGAAAAGAGCCATTAAATTCTTCCACCACCAAAAAGGAAGAGATTTTCAAACCTTTCATAACAATGCCATCACCTACAGAGAGATGAGTCCCCTAAACAAGATGGTTCTGGGGCTCTGTTCACAAACACAAACAGACCCCACAGAGCCCCAGGACAGCAACACAATTAGACCCAACCAAATCATGAGAGACCTAAAAAATTATTACAAATTAACATTGAGAAAGGCCACCATAGGCAGACCTAGCTATCAAGAGAAGACAGGATATGCGCACACTGCCCACAAAATGAGATGGAAACTGAGCCAAATGTATGACCATATCAGAGACACATATTTCCCTTAGATTACACAGACCCATAAAGAATTCGAAATATGTGATAAACTCCCATATCTATTGGGTGAAATACCACAGTGTCCCATCACAGCAGCAAGATTTGTGACCTGTTGCCACAAATACAACCCATATTTGTCTCTTTATTTTCCCTTTTGTACTTTAACTATTTGCAAATAATATATGTGAAATGTGTCATTCTTTTGTAACCTTTGAGAGGGAGCGAGAGAGAGAGACTGACTATTTAGGCTGTCTCTGCCAGTATTCTAGGACCTGAGGACCAAGAGCATGTAAAGAAGGGTTTTTAAAAAGAATGGGAAGAGGAGAGTAGCTCCACATACCAATAATAACACATAACAAAGAAGATTTCCTGTCCTTGATGATAGAATAATGTCATAAATCACGTATTTTACGTAGTATCATTCTCTGGGCAAGTTTGAACCCTAAAGCAATGGCAACAACAAATTAGAAGTGCTGGCATTCTCAAACTCTACAACCAGGAGTCAGTATTCACCCTCCCTCTCAGATACTGCCTGGTGCCAACAAGTGAAATGTCACTTGGTCTAACTAAGACCCATGCCTATCACACCCACACAAGGCCCCTGTAACACTCAACACGTTGAATGGCTGAACTGTTTCCATTTGGAAGAAAGAACAGGCCATCGTAAACCAGGCTTTTGTAAAGTGACATCCCTTTAAAGCTAGAGAAGGTCACTCTCTCATCCACAACAGACGACAAATATATGGCAACAGAAATGGCTAATGGATGCGAGTGAGACATAGGTTTGGTGTAGACTGTTACAATGTAGAGATGGAGTTGAGATGGGGAGGTGGAGGCTGCTTACCTTGTGCTCGGTAGTCTTCTTCTGCAGACAATGTGCATATTGACAGAAGCAGGAGGAGGGTTCCCCTACAGGGACAAACAACACAGTTAGTCAAGGAAAGGAACATGGGAAACAAATACGAGATATCCTTGATTTGAGTCAATGGATCCAAGTCGCAAATCATACCTAAAGAGCCAAGTAAGATACTAACCATACAGCATGGATACTGCGCTCGGAGTCTTCATTACGACCCAAACATCTAATCATAGTTAGTCTATAGGTCACAATCTGCAGTGCTGCTATGGCCACTGGGAAGCAGTGTCTGTCCACACTGCAATCAGACCGTAAGTCATAAATCAGCAACAAACGAAACATTTCATGCAACTGACATTGAGGACATTATGGTTCCGTCACAGCTGATATACTCTGCACTGTGGGAATACTATTTGGCTGGAGAAATTGTGGGAAAGAAACTAAGGGAAAGTACCAGACCTGAGGTAACTATAGTTTCAATTATGCTTTGTGTATTTTTTGGTGGGTAGGGGACCAAATTGTTAGTTTGGACGCGACTACAACTATTTTAATACAGATACCCCAAAAATGACTACTTGTTAAAACTATTTGAATAAAGATCTCCAAAAGTAACAAAACAATTTAACTATTAGAATACAGATCTGTTTTCATAAACTATATGATTAGCTGCCTTCAACTAATGGTGGGGTTGTATCTGGAACTGCATGTTAAAGATAGAAATGAACAGAACCCCTATACTATTACAATCTATCTGACTGTCGTAATTGATCTACCCTATACATTTACAGTATATCTGAACATTCTGTAAATGTCCATTCTCCTGAATGAAATTGTGTACTGCTAGGTATACATAAGGTAATGCTCAACTACTGTACGACACTTTCAGCATGCCACTGAAAAGGTTGAAAGCTGCTATTCATTTTATCATACCTGAAAATATTGCAGAGGAATTCAAAGCCATTTGCAAACAACAACAAAAAAGTTGGATGCTTAGCAAAAAACGACTTCAAACTTCTTTGTCCAGTGTTCTGGTTTCAAACACACACTATAAGATATTTAAAGGGGTCGTTTTTTCGGGAATAGAAACTAACATGATTTTTCACCTACCTTGGCTGTAGTTGATTCCAGAAGGCAGTTTTTAGATATTTAGTTTCCTTTCAACACTTAATAGCCATGTTTTGTTACCGTTACAGTTTTGTTACCGTTAGCATTATCAACACTTAACATTAAACTGTTCTTGTGCCCGTGTAATAAAACTGCCATTACTTTTGGAGCAACATTTTATTAGCATGTTGTTACATCATTCTTTGGTAATTGTAATTTAATTGTATTTGTATTTATTATAGATCCCCATTCTTCCTGGGGTCCAGCAAAATTAAGGTAGATATATATACAATCATAAAAACATTACAATAAATCTCACACCGCATATCTACATCACAAAATCTATGTGCATGTGTGTGTAAAGTGCGTATGTTATCATGTGTGTGTATGCACTTCTGTTCCTGTGTGTCTCTTCACAGTCCCTGCTGTACAATTAGGTGTATTTTTATCCAAATTGTTTTTAAATATGATTTTACTGCTTTCATGAGTTACTTGATGTGAAATAGTGTTCCATGTATTCATGGCTTTATGTAGTACTGTGCACCTCCCATCGTCTGTTCTTGACTTGGGGACTGTGAAGAGACCTCTGGTGGCATGTCTTGTGGGTTATGCATGGGTGTCTGAGCTGTGTGCTAGTAGTTTAAACAGACAGATCAGTGCATTCAACATGTCAATACAAGTAGTGACGAAGTCAATCTCTCCTCTACTTTGAGCCAAGAGAGATTGACAAGCATATTTTTAATGTTAGCTCTCCATGCACATCTAAGAGCCAGCCGTGCTGCCCTGTTCTGGGTCAATTGTAATTTTCCTAACTCCCTCTTCACTTGTAGGACATGCGCTGCCCTGTAGGACATGCCCTGCCCTGTAGGACATGCCCTGCCCTGTAGGACATGCCCTGCCCTGTAGGACATGCCCTGTTTACAGCGTTGTTAAGATGGCAGAGCAACACTTTATTTATGGACAAACCTCTCCCCATCTTAACTATTGTTCAAACAAAAATCTAATTGTATTTGTCACATGCGCCGTTTAGACCGCATGTGACAAATAAAGGTGTAGACCTTACTGTGAAATGCTTACTGGGGGGGGGGGTCAATGTACAAAGTACAGATGGCAATTTGATTAATTGTTCTGCCGTCTTATGGCTTGGGGGGGGGTAGAAGCTGTTAACCTCTACGGGATCCCCCCGGTTGAGCTAACGCGTAGGTTAATATGATTAGCATGAGGTTGTAAGTAACAAGAACATTTCACAGGACACAGACATATCTGATATGGGCAGAAAGCTTACATTCTTGTTAGTCTAACTGCACTGTCCAATTTACAGTAGCTATTACAGTGAAAGAATACCATTCTATTGTTTGAGGAGAGTGCACAGTTATGAGCTTGAAAATGTATTAATAAAACCAATTAGACACATTTGGGCAGTCTTGATACAACATTTTGAACAGAAAAGCAATGGTTCATTGAATCTGTCTAAAACATTGCACATACACTGATGCCATCTAGTGGCCTAAATCTAAATTGCACCTAACCTGGAATAGTACATTATGGAATTTCTCTTGCGTTTCAAAGATGATGGGACAAAAAAATGAAAACGCATGTTTTACTTTGTAGTATCTTTTACCAGATCTAATGTGTTATATTCTCCTACATTAATTTCAAATTTCCACAAACGTCAAAGTCTTTCCTTTCAAACGGTATAAAGAAAATGCTTATCCTTGCTTCAGGTCCTGAGCTACAGGCAGTTAAGATTTGGGTATGTCATTTCAGGCAAAAATGTCAAATACGGGTAAGATCCTTAATTAACAAAGGCTTCCAAAATGGCAGCAACTACTGGGCAAAACAGACCTAAAGGACATGGCAAATGCTCAACCATTTAAGGTTTAAGATTAGCTGTAACTCCAATCTGTTCCTTGTAGAAATTAATGGAGACCTATAACCATATAGCAGTTCAATTGGTACAGAATTCTCACTCACGGGTGAAACAAATACAGTCTCTGAAAAGGCACGCCTCAACATATGTTAATGAGACAGAAACAACAATACCCTGAACCCACTAGTGGTCAAAAAGTTTTTGGCGCTCCAAAAATACGGAACTGTATTCTGTGGGGTGGAATTACAGTACCATTCAAAATACAGAAATTCTTTCCCCAGCCAAAACATTTTCCCACAATGCACCATTTACAGTATGCTGCAGTTAAACATTTCAGAGTCATTTACTGTTGATAATACACAACATTACTGTATAAATACCATAGAGAGAGAAAGAGAGACAAAGTGATAGACAGACAGAGGGATAAATAAAAGAGTGAAAGAAGAAAGAGAGAGTGAGGGGAGAGGAAATAGAAGGAACACCCAATAGACCCTGTCACCTGTTCCCCATCGAGATACCGGTGTTTTTTTATTTCTTATTTCACCTTTATTTAACCAGGTAGGCTAGTTGAGAACAAGTTCTCATTTGCAACTGCAACCTGGCCAAGATAAAGCATAGCAATTCGACACATACAACAACAGAGTTACACATGGAATAAACAAAACATAGTCAATAATACAGTAGAACAAAAGATATATATACAGTGAGTGCGAATGAGGTAGAGTTAAGGCAATAAATATGCCATGGTGGCAAAGTAATTACAATATAGCAATTAAACACTGGAATGGTAGATGTGCAGAATATGAATGTGCAAGTAGAGATACTAGGGTGCAAAGGAGCAAAGATAAATTAATTAATTCAGTATGGGGATGAGGTAGGTAGATAGATGGGCTGTTGGCAGCAGAGAACTGGAAGGAAAGACGACCAAAGGAGGAATTGGCTTTCGGGGTGACCAGTGATATATACCTGCTGGAGCGCGTGCTACGAGTGGGTGCTGCTATGGTGACCAGTGAGCTGAGATAAGGCAGGGCTTTACCTAGCAGAGACTTGTAGATAACCTGTAGCCAGTGGGTTTGGCGACGAGTATGAAGCGAGGGCCAACCATACGAGAGTGTTCAGGCCGCAATGGTGGGTAGTGTATGGGGATTTGGTGAAAAAAAACGATGGCACTGTGATAGACTGCATCCAGTTTGTTGAGTAGAGTGTTGGAGGCTATTTTATAGATGACATCACCGAGGGTATGTCTGGCAGCATGAGTGAAGGATGCTTTAATGCGATACAGGAAGCCAATTCTAGATTTAATTGTGGATTGGAGATGCTTAATGTGAGTCTGGAAGGAGAGTTTACAGTCTAGCCAGACAACTAGGTATTTGTAGTTGTCCACGTATTCTAAGTCAGAGCCGTCCAAAGTAGTGATGCTGGACGGGCGAGCAGGTGCGGGCAGTGATCGGTTGAATAGCATGCATTTAGTTTTACTTGCGTTTAAGAGCAGTTGGAGGCCACGGAAGAAGAGTTGTATGGCATTGAAGCTTGTCTGGAGGTCAGTTAACAATGTCCAAAGAGGGGCCATAAGTATACAGAATGGTGTCGTCTGCGTAGAGGTGTACCAGAGAATCACCAGCAGCAAGAGCAACATCATTGATGTATACAGAGAAGAGTCGGCCCGAGGATTGAACCCTGTGGCACCCCCATAGAGACTGCCAGAGGTCCGGACAACAGGCCCTCCGATTTGACACACTGAGCTCTATCAGAGAAGTAGGTGGTAAACCAGGCGAGGCAATAATTTTAGAAACCAAGGCTGTCGAGTCTGCCAATAAGAATGTGGTGATTGACAGAGTCGAAAGCCTTGGCCAGGTCGATGAATACGGCTACACAGTAATGTCTCTTATCGATGGCGGTTATGATGCCGTTAAGGACCTTGAGTGTGGCTGAGGTGCACCCATGACCAGCTCTGAAACCAGATTGCATAGCGGAGAAGGTATGGTGGGATTCAAAATGGTCGGTAATCTGTTTGTTAACTTGGCTTTCGAAGACCTTAATAAAAAGACAGGGTAGGATAGATATAGGTCTGTAGCAGTTTGGGTCTAGAGTGTCACCCCCTTTTGAAGAGGGGGATGACCGCAGGAGCTTTCCAATCTATGGGAATCTCAGACGATACGAAAGAGAGGTTGAACAGAGAGGGTCCAGATTGTCTAGCCCAGCTGATTATTTTAGGGGTCCAGATTTTGCAGCTCTTTCAGAACATCAGCTATCTGGATTTGGGTAAAGGAGAAATGGTGGGGGCTTTGCCGGGTTGCCTTGGAGGGTGCCGGGCAGTTGACCGGGGTAGGGGTAGCCAGGTGGAAAGCATAGCCAGCCGTAGAGAAATGCTTATTGAAATTCTCAATTATATTGGATTTATCGGTGGTGACAGTGTTTCCTAGCCTCAGAGCGGTGGGCAGCTGGGAGGAGGTGCTTTTATTCTCCATGGACTTTACAGTGTCCCAGAACTTTTATGAGTTGGTACTACAGGATGCAAATTTCTGTTTGAAAAAGCTAGCCTTAGCTTTCCTAACTGCCTGTGTATATTTGTTCCCAACTTCTCTGAAAGTTGCATATCACGGAGGCTATTCGATGCTAATGCAGAGCGCCACAGGATGTTTTTGTGCTGGTCAAGGGCAGACAGGTCTGGAGTAAACCAAGGATTATATCTATTCCTAGTTCTACATTTTTTGAATGGGGCATGCCTATTTAAGATGGTGAGGAAGGCACTTTTAAAGAATAGCCAGGCATCATCTACTGACGGGGATGAGGTCAATGTCATTACAGGATACCCCGGCCAGGTCAATTAGAAAGGCCTGCTCGCAGAAGTGTTTTAGGGAGCGTTTGACAGTGATGAGGGGTGGTCGTTTGTTCGCAGACCCATTACGGATGCAGGCAATGAGGCAGTGATCGCTGAGATCTTGATTGAAAGCAGCAGAGGTGTATTTGGAGGGTGAGTTAGTTAGGATGACATCTGAGGGTGCCCGTGTTTATGGATTTGGAGTTGTACCTGGTTGGTTCATTGATAATTTGTGTGAGATTGAGGGCATCAAGTTTGGATTGTAGGATGGCCGGGGTGTTAAGCATGTTCCAGTTTAGGTCACCTAGTAGTACGAGCTCAGAAGATAGATGGGGGCAATACATTCAAATATGGTATCGAGGGCACAGCTGGGGACAGAGGGGTCTATAGCAAGCGGCAACAGTGAGAGAATTGTTTATGGAAAGGTGCATTTTTAGAAGTAGAAGCTCGAATTGTTTGGGTACAGACTTGGATAGTAATACAGAACTCTGCAGGCTATCTTTGCAGTAGATTGCAACACTGCCCCCTTTGGCAGTTCTATCTTGGCGGAAAATGTTATAGTTAGGGATGGAGATTTCAAGGTTTTTGGTGGTTTTCCTAAGCCAGGATTCAGACACGACTAAGACATTGGCAGAGTGTGCTAAAGCAGTAAGTAAAACAAACTTAGGGAGTAGTCTTCAAATGTTAACATGCATGAAACAAAGGCTTTTACGGTTACAGAAGTAAACAAATGAGAGCACCTAGGGAGTGGGAGTGGAGCTAGGCACCGCAGGACCTGGATTAACCTCTACATCACCAGAGGAACACAGGAGAAGTAGGATAAGGGTACGGCTAAATGCTATACGACCTGGCCGTCTAGCATGTTCGGGAACAGAGAGTAAAAAGAGCAGGTTTCTGGGCATGATAGCATAGATTCGAGGCATAGTGTACAGACAAAGGTAAGGTAGGATGTGAGTACATTGGAGGTAAACCTAGGCATTGAGTAATGATGAGAGAGATATAGAGAGACGTTTAAACCAGGTGATGTCATCATATATGTAGGAGGTGGGACAACGTGGTTGATTAAGGCATACTGAGCAGGGCTAGAAGCTCTCCAGTGAAATAAGATAGTAATCACTAACCAGGACAGTAATGGACGAGGCAAACTGATATTAGAGAGAGGCATGCGTAGCCAAGTGAACATGTGGGTCCAGTGGGTGGTTGGGCTGACTGGGGACACGGCAATTCAGACAGTTAGCAGGCTGATACTAACGGGCTAACAGTTAGTAGGCGGGGCTAAACAAGCTAGCAGTTAGCAGACCGGGGCTGGCAAGCTAGCAGACCGGGTTAGCAAGCAAGCAGTTAGCAGGGACTAGCAGTTAGCAGACCGGGGAAGGCAAGCTAGCAGTTAGCAGACCGGGGAAGGCAAGCTAGCAGTTAGCAGACCGGGGAAGGCAAGCTAGCAGTTAGCAGACCGGGGCTAGCAAGTTAGCCTTTGGGGGACGTCGCGATGGGGGGTAAGTCTGTTTTTGCCTCTGTGCGGTGACGTCGATAGACCAGTCGTGGAATTAGTAGGGTTCCAAGTAGCTCTAGGTAGCTAGCAGGCCTAGCAGGTTAGCAGAATGGGCCTTCAGCGGGCGTCACGCCTAAGGGGCCTGTTGGAATCCTCGGGCAGATTATGTCGGTATTCCAGTCGTAGAGGATCAGTGGGGTTCCGTGCCCCGTACCGGCAGTAGAAGGGGTCCGGATATTGTAGCCCAGAAGTGAGCTGGCCGGGCTAGCTTCAGGCTAATTGGTGCTTGCTCCGGGATGGAAACGCTAGCCAGGAGTGGTCACCCGGGATTGCGGTTAGCTAGTTGCGAAGATCCAGATGTTCAGAGTTTGCGGTAGGAATCTGGGGATATGGAGAGAAATAGGTCCGTTATGCTCTGGTTTGAGTCACGTTGTTCGAACTGGCGAGAGCTTTCCGAGCTAAAGTTTAGCTGATGACAACTAGCAATGGTTTGCTGACTGATAGCTGGTAGGTAGTTAGCCGGCTAGCTTCAGTTGAGGGATTCCACATCCGAAGTAAATAGAAATACTTTCGAAAAAAAGCAGATCCACGCCACATTGGGTGAGGCGGGTTGCAGGAGAGTATTTTGAAGTTGAGGTTTAGGAAAATATTTTACAAAGATATGCGAATAAAAAGATGTAAAAAGATATATACAAGGGACACGACAGGACAAAGACGTCTGACTGCTACGCCATCTTGGAAGTAACATTCCACTACTGGCAATACAGACACAACCCCCCCCCCCCCCCCCCCCCACACACACACACACTCGAGAAACTGAAAAAGAGGGGGAACATATAGGCTATATGCAAACAATTATTAATCTGTCATTTATAAGGCCATCTTGGCAAGTGGAAAATTATATAACACTTCCACTGAGTGTACAAAACTTTAGGAACACATTCCTAATATTGAGTTACACCCCCCTTTGCCCTCAGAACAGCCTCAATTCGTTGTAAAAAAAAAAAGTAAAACTAGATGATTACTTCGATGATTACTTTTAAATTAAGAAATAAAATCTTGGACACTTTGTTTTCACAACGACATTCAAATCAGCATTGAAAAAAGGTGCAAGTGTAAGTTTGTTCAACCTGAGCGAGTCTGACCACAAGTCAGAGACCACTATGATGACACACCAAATGTGTTTGATGGATCATGGGAAAAGAGCAGGAATAGGCTCTTGTAGGCTACAGTCTAAGCCATGTCTTCCAATGGTGCGACTGCATCCAAAGATTATCAAACTTGAATAAATTCTTGGAGGAAAGGATGATAGCAGTGGTTCGTGTTTTTCATCAGTTCTCATTTTCAGTCAGTTGACCCAATGTTCTTTTGTGCACAATCATGTTTGAAGAAATATTAAGAAAAAAATAAGAAATATTTATAAATATGTACAAACAGTGTATTCCTAAAGACTAACATAGCAAGGATCTACTATTTACAAAACTCACACATGAAAACATTTTGAGAAAAAAAAAAAACAGGCACTCGCTCATCATGCTTCTTCGTCTACGGCAATACGGATATCACTTATTTTTTGTTAACGACATCGAGCATTGATGTGAATCACACTGCTGCTCTCTCATTTAGTTATTGGCGCTTTACGGATTGTGGTTGTTGTGGACGGCTGTTCACAAATTTAAATGTGTATTTGAACACAACAATGTTTGAATTCAATAAATTTTAACTGCCTGTCAATCATTGTTTTTGAAACCAGTAGACAGCCAGAGAAAAATCTGCTCTTGGACAGCTTCGTAGTGCAGATCCAAGCCTATGGAATAAAAGTGGGGCTTTTATTGCTCAATCCAATTCATGCTGATAAAAAAAATGAATCCATATGCCTATTGGACACATGCTCAAACTTGCACACTTTTGATAGAATTAAAGAATTAAATTAAATCTGTAGTTGCTACATCCATTTTTGGATTAATAAATTATATATATTTATACATCCGTGGATTCTAGAATAATGTAACTCATGAAGTTAGTTCAGAACCCAAAATATAAGTTTGTTTTACTTCAATATTTGTAAATATTATAAATGTAAACAAACAATAATCTTTATGTCATGGATGGTCAGTCCTTGCATCCATAGCTCTGTCTATTAATCTGAGAGTGGTTACATTTCTCCAGACCCATCCCTCAGCTTTTTACAAAAACGGGGAAACCGTTTTGTTATTGTTTCATCTGTGGATTTGCCCTTTAAACAGCTGCATACTATCAAGATATCAAAGTGTCACCAACAAAAAGGTAAACAATAGGCCTATAGCAAATGCAGCATATGGCTTTCATTTTTCCCATGTAAATAGCACTTTTCAATAGTGCTCTAAGCATGCCATTTCATGAGCGCAGCATTTATTTTCAACTCTAATCAATGAGCCCAATCAGTCCTCCATGACAACAAAATCATAAACAACAGAGTAGGGCTGGCTAAGGTCATTCTTAGGTAAAACAATTTGGCTTAGCTATACTTTTCCAGTCCTATTCATGTAGATCAAGGGCTATAACATTTATTGGAATGACTGGAATTCTGATAGACTTTGGTTTTTAATGTAAAGATATCATTTAATCGTATTATTATATGTAGTAGAAAACGATGGGTTAGAAGAAGCCTACATAACCAACCCATAAAGTAAAATGTAACATCCATATATGGCCAGCTATGTAAACTTTAACATTGATTTATCCTGTAATAGATGTCGTTCAATTGGTAACATACATTTTTAAGGGAAAAGTAATCAGATTACATTACTGATTACAATTTTGGACAGGTAACTAGTAACTATAATGGATTACATTTAGAAAGTAACCTACCCAACCCTGCCCACAGGTATAGTAGTGCACTATATATTGAATTGGGTGCCATTTCAGGCGCAGTCTTAGGCATCTATTCAATCTGTTGATCCTCCATAACAACCCTGGCATCATGTTCCCTCCTATAGGCTACACTGAACTCAACCACAGTGCAAACATGGTAATCCAATGGCTCTAGTACAACTGAACAAATGTATTTGACAACATATCATACATTGGTATCAACTGCTAAGGTATGACGACTGCTAAGGCTTTGAATCTAGGGCTGTGATGGTCATGGTCAGTCTACTGTTCCCACATGCTTCAAGATGGCCACCATTGTTCCTGTACCCAAGAAAGCAAAGGTAACTGAACTAAATGATTATCGCCCCATAGCACTCACTTCAGTCATCATGAAGTGCTTTGAGAGACTAGTCAAGGATCATATCACCTCTACCTTACCTGATACTCTAGACCCACTTCAATTTGCTTACCGCCCCAATAGATCCACAGACGATGCAATCGCCATTGCACAGCACACTGCCCTATCCCACCTGGACAAGAGGAACACATATGTAAGAATGCTGTTCATTGACTAGAGCTCAGCATCCAACACCATAGTACCCTCCACGCTCATTATTAAGCTTGAGGCTCTGGGTCTGAACCCCGCCCTGTGCAACTGGGTCCTGGACTTCCTGATGGGCCGCCCCCAGGTGGTGAAGGTAGGAAAATACACCTCCACTTAGCTGATAATCAAAACTGGGGCCCCAGAAGGATGCGTGCTCAACCCCATCCTGTACTCCCTGTTCGCCTATGACTGTGTGGCCACTCACAACAGTAGTAGGCCTGATTACCAACAATGATGACACAGCCTACAGTGAAGAGGTGAGGGCCCTGGGAGTTTGGTGCCAGGAAAATAACCTGTCACCCAACGTCAACAAAACAAAGGAGCTGATTGTGGACTTCAGGAAACAGCAGAGGGAGCACCCCCCTATCCACATTGACAGGACAGCAGTGGAGAAGGTGGACAGCTTGAAGTTCCTCAGCGTACACATCAATGACAAACTGAAATGGTCCACACACACAGACAGTGTGGTGAAGATCTCGCAACAGTGCCTCTTCAACCTCAGGAGTCTGAAGAAACTTGGCTTGGCACCTAAAACCCTCACAAACTTTTACAGATGCACAATAGAGGGCATCCTGTTGGGCTATATCACCGCCTTGTATGGAAACAGCACCGCCCGCAACCGCAGGGCTCTCCAGAAGGTGGTCTGCCCAACGCATCACCAGGAGCAAACTACCTGCCCTACAGAACACCTACAGCACCCAATGTTATAGGAAGGACATCAAGGACAACAACCACCTGAGCCACTGCCTGTTCACCCCGCTATCATCCGGAAGGCAAGGTCAGTACAGGCGCATCAAAGCTGGGACTGTGAGACTGAAGAACAGCTTCTATCTCAAGGCCATCAGACTGTTAAATGATGTTAAATAGCCATCACTAGCACCTAAGAGGCTGCTGCCCTATATACATAGACTTGGACATAGACACACTTTAATAATGGAACACTAGTCGCTTTAATAATATTTACATATTTTGCATTACTCATCTCATAAGTATATACTGTATTCTATCCTACTCGCGCAAATGCTCGCCTAAATATTTGCATATTCTTAATTCCTTTACTTTGATTTGTGTATATTGTTGTGAAATTGTTAGATATTACTGTTAGATATTACTGCACAGCTAGAGCTAGAAACACAAGCATTTCACTACACCCATAATAACATCTGCTAAACACATGTGCTGGTATTTGATTTGAACACCTTGCCGTGCAGTCCCAACTTCAGTCAGCTGTTCATTCCACAAATAAATTCAAAATAAATGTTAAAAATCTAAATGTTAAAAATCTAAACAGTTATGACGGTTATTTTATTTTCCTGTCGGACTTCCTCCATAACCATCGCTTACATGGTTATACAGTAATTGTGCCACGCCTATTTGGATCCTTACAAATCACGATCTTACTGTAGAAAAACAACACAAAGCAAATCGCCAAAAGCCTGCAGACAAATCACAAAAGCACAGACAAAGGTAGACTGTCAGTTTGATAGTTTCATTGTCTAAAGTGTCTATTGTTAACACATAATAACAAATCAAGACTAAACCATGTAAACCAAGCCTGGCTACATAGACTCATTGCTCCGGGCCAAACGCCACACCCCACCCACAAATGTTGGTTTATTCTCTGCAATGAGTCTGGATTTGACTCCCACCCCGACCGTTCTAGAATGCGAACACATTCAGGTCGTCTGATTGGTCCCAGAAACCGATAGGTTGGCCCAGAACCAGAACGAACACACGTGGGTAAAGCAACGTTTAGAAAATGTGTCATTGCCTTTGATACTTTTATTGTTTATAGACGATCCAATCACTGCTTACATGGTTTTGTACAATGCCTCTTGTTACCACGAACGATTCAGACAGAAGTATATAGTGATCGATAGAGCAGCGGAAAAATTAAGTGGGAGTCATCAGGCAAATGTGAGCCAGCAAAACAACTGCACATTTTTCAGTAAATGTTCTATTGACCTTTGACCTGGAAGCATTTTATGGACCTGTGGCCTGAGATGCCATCCTCTAGTCTTCTGGACATGACTGGCAGCTACAGTGCATTCGGAAAGTATTCCGACCCTTTTGACTTTTTCCACATTTTGTTACATTACAGCCTTATTCTAAAATTGAGTAAATTGCTTATCAATCTAAACACAATACCCCATAAAAACAAAGCAAAAACTGTTTAGACATTTTTGCAAATGTATTAAAAATAAATTGCACTGTATAACATATGTATCTGTGCTCAGTAGGGAAAGAGGTGAATGGGTTTAATGCTGGGACTTGACCCCGTGCTATAGACTATAAAGCCTTGTTGAGTACCAAAGTGGATGGTACTTTATGTCAAACTGAAAACATACAACATAGGGAAACAGCCAGCCATAAGACCAGTCAGTGTATAGGCAACACTCGAGAAAAATAGTAAATCCCTTCTTTCGTTGTCCTTTATTATCTAGCATTATGCTAAAAAGGAAGAAAATCCTCTGAATGATACAGTTGAAGTTTGAAGTTTACATACGCTTAGGTTGGAGTCATTCAAACTTGATTTTCAGCCACTCCACTAATGTCTTGTTAATTAACAAACTATAGTTTTAGCAAGTCGGTTAGGACATCTACTTTGTGCATGACACAAGTAATTTTTCCAACAATTGTTTACAGACAGATTATTTCACTTATAATTCACTGGATCACAATTCCAGTGGGTCAGAAGTTTAAAAACACGTTGACTGTGCCTTTAAAAAATGATGTAATGGCTTTAGAAGCTTCTGATAGGCTAATTGACATAATTTGAGTCAATTGGAGGTGTACCTGTGGATGTATTTCAAGGCCTACCTTCTAACTCAGTACCTCAGAAAAAAATGGAAGACCTCCACAAGTCTGGTTCATCCTTGGGCGCAATTTCCAAACGCCTGAAGGTACCACATTCATCTGTACAAACAATAGTACGCAAGTATAAACAACATGGGACCAAGCAGCCATCATACCGCTCAGGAAGGAGTTGCATTCTGTCTCCTAGAGATGAACGTACTTTGGAGTGAAAAGTGCAAATCAATCCCAGAACAACAGCAAAGGACCCTGTGAAGATGCTGGAGGAAACCGGTACAAAAGTGTCTATATCCACAGTAAAACGAGTCCTATATCGACATAACCCGAAAGGCCACTCAGCAAGGAAGAAACCACTGCTCCAAAACCGACAAAAAAAATCCAGACTATGGTTTGCAACTGCACATGGGGACAAAGATCATCGTTTTTGGAGAAATGTCCTCTGGTCTGATGAAACAAAAATAGAACTGTTTCTCCATAATGACCATCGTTATGTTTGGAGGAAAAAGGGGGAGGCTTGCAAGCCGAAGAACACCATCCCAACCGTGAAGCACGGGGGTGGCAGCATCATGTTGTGTGGGTGCTTTTCTGCAGGAGGGACTGGTGCACTTCACAAAATAGATGGCATCATGAGGGAGGTAAATGATGTGGATATATTGAAGCAACATCTCAAGACTTCAGCCAGGAAGTTAAAGCTTGGTCGCAAATGGGTCTTCCAAATGGACAATGACCCCAAGCATACTTCCAAAGTTGTGGCAAAATGGCTTAAGAACAACAAAGTCAAGGTATTGGAGTGACCATCACAAAGTCCTGACTTCAATCCTATAGAAAATTTGTGGGCAGAACTGAAAAAGTGTGTGCGAGCAAGAAGGCCTACAAACCTGACTCAGTGACACCTGCTCTGTCAGGGGGAATGGGACAAAATTCACCCAACTTATTGTGGGATGCTTGTGGAAGGCTACTTGAAACGTTTGACCCAAGTTAAACAATTTAAAGGCAATGCTACCAAATACTAATTGAGTGTATGTAAACTTCTGACCCACTGGGAATGTGATGAAAATAAAAGCTGAAATAAATCATTCTCTCTACTATAATTCTGACATTTCACATTCTTAAAATAAAGTGGTGATCCTAACTGACCTAAGACAGGGAATTTGTACTTGGATTAAATGTCAGGAATTGTGAAAAACTGAGTTTAAATGTATTTGGCTAAGGTGTATGTAAACATCCTACTTCAATTGTATATATATTACAGCATTACCAATTTTATTTATATAGATTGTAAACAGAATTGGCCTAAGTATCGAACCTTGGGGCACCCCTTTATGCAACTCAAGGAACTCAGATTTGACTTCCATCTACCTTGATGGCCTGATTTCTGTCATTGAGATAATTATGAAACCATCGGCAAGTATCAGTACCCAACCCTATCGGGGACAGCTTATTCAACAGAATAACATGGTCTACAGTAACAAAAGCTTTTGACTAGTCTACAAACATGGCAGCACAATTCTTTCTATAATTTAAGGCATTTGAAATATAATTTATAACAAGCATGGTAGCCATAGTGGTACTATGTTTAGATCTGAATCTGGATTGATTAACATTAAGAATACTATTTACAGATATAAAATAACGTAGCTGTTTGTTGACCAATGATTCAAGGATATTTACAAGACAATGGAGGCTGGAAATTGGTTGATAATTATTGAGGTCACTACTATCCCTGCCCTTATTGAGTTGCAGCACAAAAGCTGCTCTTTTTTTCCTGATACTAAAGTTAAATAGAGTTACTGAGCTAGCATTGAGGGGCGCTGCAAGCAAAGACGGGTCCAAATTGTCACCCCCCAATGACTTCTTGGTGTAAATAGCTGATAAAGGCAGCAATAACTTCTGTTTCTGTGAGTTTCCAAAAATATGAACCCTGACTACCATTTCCAAAGTCATCGAGGCAACTGGCAAATGTGGGAAGAACAGTAGGACCACGATTTATTTCAAATTTGAAACCAGCTGAGATAAAATGCTGATTGAAGGCATCACAAATATAAACTTCTCCAGTAATGATGTCGGAGTCTAAAATACTTGCTTAGATCCCGCTTTACTGAATTAACAGTTTTCCAGAATTTAGAAGGGATCACTAACTGTGTCTGTCATAGCGCTAACATGCTGACCAGACCAGACACGTCGCGTGCGTCGCAAAATACATTTAGAAATCCATGTTATTCAATTATTGCACCCACACTGCTCACGAGCGCCAACGAGCGTCTGCAATGCCAAGAGCAAAAATAGAAGTCATTCCTATTTGTGACGCAGACGCGCTGCAAGTCCTGTCTCTCCCATCTCCTCATTGGTTTATAGAAGCAGGTACCCACGTGCCATCTCCTCATTGGTTATACCCACGCGGTTGATTGAAAGACGAACATTGTTGCCTGTTGTCGAGGTAATACAATGAAAGTTTAGATGCGATCACCATATGAGTTCAATGATGAAAAGGCCTGGAAGGAGGAGAGATGACTAGAAACGATTCGGATGGCCGTTTTATGTGTGGATTAATTGTCGGAGTAGCGGTCCTTGTGCATTTCAGGTAAAATAACAACTCAATGTTTATATCCCAGGACAAATTAGCTAATATGTTTCCACCTCCATGTTTGACGGGTGGGGATGGTGTTCTTGGGCTCATAGGCAGCATTCCTCCTCCTCCAAACACGGCGAGTTGAGTTGATGCCAAAGAGCTCCATTTTGGTCTCATCTGACCACAACACTTTCACCCAGTTGTCCTGAGCTGACAAGGTAAAGATTCTGCCCCTGAACAAAGCAGTTAACCCACTGTTCCTAGGCCATCATTGAAAATAAGAATTTGTGCTTAACTGACTTGAGGGCAAAAGGGGGTGCAACTCAATATTAGGAATGTGTTAGGATAGACATTAGCTGACCATACAGTAGATTCCTTTGAGGAAGGCTGATTACCAAAGAGGAGCTATGGATGAATGAAGTGCATGAAGTGCATGAAATGACCCAAGGTGTAACTTCATTATTCTCACAAACTCTCAGACTTCACTTCAACCATCACAGACACAGTGTAGTGGTCATCTACTATGGCAGGGTAATCACCTCAGGTAAGACATGGATGCTATAGCAAGGGCAATACAAAAACTGGTTATAGTGAACAAAAATATAAGCGCAACATGTAAAGTGTTGGTACCATGTTTCGTGAGCTGAAATAAAAGAGCTCAGGCATTTTCCATAAGCACAAAAAGCTTATTTCTCTCCAATTGTGTGCACCAATTTGTTTTCATCCCTGTTAGTGAGCATTTCTCCTTTGCCAAGATAATCCATCCACCTGACCAGGTGTGGCATATCAAGAAGCTGATTAAACAGCATGACCATTGCACAGGTGTACCTTGTGCTGGGGGACAAAAGGTTACTCTAAAATGTGCAGTTTTGGCACACAACGCCACAGATGTCTCAAGTTTTGAGGGAGTGTGCAATTTGCATGCTGACGGCAGGAATGTCACCCAGAGCTGTTGCCAGAGAATGTAATGTTAATTTCTCTACCATAAGCCACCTCCAATGTTGTTTTATAGAATTTGGCAATATGTCCAATCGGCCTCACAACCGCAGACCATGTGTAACCACGCCAGCCCAGGACCTCCACATCTGTCTTCTTCACCTGCAGGATCATCCGAGACCAGCCACCTGGACAGCTGATGAAACTGAGGAGTATTTCTGTCTGTAATAAAGCCCATTTGTGGGGAAAAACTAATTCTGATTGGCAGGCATTGCTCCGCAGTAGGTGGCCCCGGCTCCCAAGTGGGTGGGCCTATGCCCTCCCAGGCACGCCCATGGCTGCGCCCCTGCCCAGTCATGTTTAATCCCTAGAGTAGGACCTAATTGAATTATTTTAATTGACCGGTTTCCTTATATGAACTGTAACTCAGTAAAATCGTTGAAATTGTTGCATGTTGCATTTATTTTTGTTGCATTTTGCAATGTATACTGTTTACAATAACTTTGTGTCATTTCTTTTTAAATGACAGTATGCAAAATTATTCTGATTTCAATTACTGTTAATATATATATATATATATATATATATATATATATATATATATATATTATTTCATACTGTGACCTCAGCCTTATCTAGGATTTTGATTTAAAACCTCTTGGTCGCTAGCAACCTGAAATGTCCTGCCACATATCCTGCTACAACACCAGGTCTGAGAGCATATGGAGATATGTGTTATGAACACGATGGGAGACAAAGAGCTGGTTTCAAGGGCAGAGGTGTTCATTTGTAAAGGACTGCAGGAGGAGGCAGGTAGCTGGCAGGCAGAAGGTCATACACCAACAAGGGAAAAGTAGTGGCAGGGAAAAGGCTAGTAACGTCATCCGGGAGATCAGGCAATAGGTTGATAACAGGATATCCGATAGGCTAAAGTACAGGCAGGTAATAGTCAAAAACTATCATACACGGGAGGATTAAATTACGAATATAAAAACAACAAAACAAACAATACCTCACAATGATGGGGTGCGAAGAACAGAACTAAATAGTGTGTGATAATGACATACAGGTGTGTGAACAGGTGATCAGAATTCTGGTGATTGGGATCTGGAGAGTGAGCTGCATTCAGGGGATCTATGTGTTTGAGAGTGTGAGCTGGGGAGTGGGCTGGAAAGTGAGCCGCGTTCAGGGGATCTACGTGTTTGACAGTGTGAGTTGGAGGCAGACATAACAATATGGATTTAGACTTATTGACAGGAATACATTCCTGCATTTAGCTAAAAGCTGCCCAGAATCAAGTAAATAATTGTCCAATTATCACCACCAACATTACGTCAATGTAAAACTAGCAGTGCTCACTTGACAGAGTATACACATGCTTCAGGGATTTGGATTTGCAGCCTCTTGGTTGAGTGCATCAGTGTATCTGCAGCGCCACCAGGTTTGCTTGGAACAGGTTTTAACACACTCTAAAAAAATAAGTGTATGGCTAGGATAGTGTTTTCCCGTGGAGTACAATATAAGGCCCACCCTCACAGGTGGGGGCAATGTACTGGTGGGCCTCATTAGCATATTTGGGGACATGGTCAAATATATGTGTATTTGTGGAAGTGTTGTAGCAGTTTAAGTGTTTGATGGTTATGACGATGCAAGTTGAGCACCTCTTGATGCCGTCTGTTGTGTCAACATTGTTAGAGCATGTGTCATTAATAGGTTGCACTGTAAGAAGTGAATTCTCTGGTAATTTAAGGGCAACTTGTTGCTGTGAATTTGTATTTCCTTAACTGTAAGTTATTGTAAAATTCACACAACTTACAGGCAACTGGCTGCCACTAGCAATGCATGCTAGTAACGTACTATGGCTTCGCTGACTCTTCTGTTGACAAACATTACTTGTTAATTGGCAGCATACTGTAGCCACGGCAGCCTATCAGAATATTGGAGGCGTGGCTTTCAGCAAGCTCTTTTTGGTCTCCAACGAGAGGCAATGTCATCCTAGCAAATATGCTCTGTTGTATTCTGTTCATTAACGCTAATGCTGTGTTTACATGGTATGAGGTAGATGGTAGACGGTAAACCGGATGTCATTGTTTTCAATGAGTGCAAAACGGTGAATGTCATCACCCCACATTAGACGGAACTTGCTGACAGAGTTCAAATATTTAAACTATCTGCCGTAGTGTTGTTTTCTACTGGATGTTGAGTTGCACCGTTTGTTTACTGAAATCACCATAGCAATGCATACCACAGTGCTGGGTTGTTGTTGGCGTCACCATCTTTCTTGCTTTCTTGTCCCGCTATGCCGACTGATGGTATGATGGTTTTTGTATCCCTCATCTAAAATCAGCATACACTTGTACACTGTCAGTTCTCCAGCCTTGTTAAAGGCTGACATAAGCACATGTGATACCAAAGAGACATAATATTTAGGGTAGCCTAGTGGTTAGAGTGTTGGACTAGTAACCGGAAGGTTGCAAGTTCAAATCCCTTAGCTGACAAGGTACAAATCTGTCGTTCTGCCCCTGAACAGGCAGTTAACCCACTGTTCCTAGGCCGTCATTGAAAATAAGAATTTGTTCTTAACTGACTTGCCTAGTTAAATAAAGGTACAATTTAAATAAATGTATAATTTCAGTCTCTCGATGTGCAAAACTGATAGACATACCCCAAGCGACTTACAGCTGTAATCGCAGCAAAAGGTGGCGCTACAAAGTATTAACTTAAGGGGGCTGAATAATTTTGCACTCTCAATTTTTCAGTTTTTGATTTGTTAAAAAAGTTTGAAATATCCAATAAATGTCTTCATGATTGTGTCCCACTTGTTGTTGATTCTTCACAAAAAAATACAGTTTTATATCTTTATGTTTGAAGCCTGAAATGTGGCAAAAGGTCGCAAAGTTCAAGGGGGCCAAATACTTTCACAAGGCACTGTAACTACAGTATTTGCTGTGGTAACCAAACAGAAGTACTAGGTTATCAAACCAGCTTGCCATTATGAAAATCAAATTCAATAATGTTTTCAATTAGACTTTTGCTTTCAAAAGCAGCACAAACATAGAACATGTAAGGATGAACTATAGCCATTGAATTCTACCGTACAAATATACCATGCTTTATAGGGAAAGAGTTAATGCTTTAGAATGCCCTACAAGTCAATCAGAAAGTCTTCAACAATGCCATGGCATAAAATAGATTGTCTGCACATGTACCCTAAAAGGCACTGACCAGTACCATGTGAATTCCTGTGTACCTCTAAAGGTACCTTATGTGTACCTTTTAACTTTTTGTAAACCAGGGCACAACATACATACTCTTATTTTTGAGTGTGTGGATATGTTCTTGGGAGAAAATAAGTATATGTTGGCACTACTCGGATATTAATTAATGCACTCCAGACCAAAAACTCAGAGACAGGATTGTGTTGAGGTACAGAAAAATTGCTGCAGCATTGAAAGTCCCCAAGAACATAGTGGCCTCTATCATTATTAATTGGAAGAAATGTGGAACGACCAAGACTCTTCCTAGAGCTGGCCGCCCGGCCAAACTGAGCAATCAGGGGAGAAAGGACTTGGTCAGGGAGATGATCAAGAACCCAATGGTCACACTGACAGAGCTCCAGACTTCCTCTGTGGAGATGTGAGAACCTTCCAGAAGGCTAACCATCTTTGGAGCACTCACCAATCAGGCCTTTATGGTAGAGTGGTCAGACGGAAGCCACTCCTCATTAAAAGGCACATGGCAGCCCGCTTGGAGTTTGCCAATATGCACCTAAAGGACTCTAACCATGAGAAACAAGATTCTCTGGTCTGATGAAACCAAGACTGAACTCTTTGACCTGAATGCCAAGCGTCACGTCTGGAGGAAACCCGGCACCGCTCATCACCTGGCCAATTCCATCCCTACTAGAGGTCGACCGATTATTGGAGGACCAAAAAAAAGCCGATACCGATTAATCGGCCGATTTCTATATAAAAAATATTTTACAAATAAAAAATGGTTCATGTAATAATGACAATTACAACAATACTGAATGAACACTTATTTTAACTTAATATAATACATCAATAAAATCAATTTAGCCTAAAAAAATTATGAAACATGTTCAATTTGGTTTAAATAATGCAAAAACAAAGTGTTGGAGAAGAAAGGGCAATATGTGCCATGTAAGAAAGCTAACGTTTAAGTTCCTTGCTCAGAACATGAGAACATATGAAAGCTGGTGGATCCTTTTAACATGAGTCTTCAATATTCCCAGGTAAGAAGTTTTAAGTTTTAGATATTATAGGAATTATAGGACTATTTCTCTCTATACGATTTGTATTTCTGAGCCCTCTTCTGAGCCCTCTCCTGTACTCCCTGTTCACCCACTACTGCGTGGCCACGCACGCCTCCAACTCAATCATCAAGTTTGCAGACGACACAACAGTGGTAGGCTTGATTACCAACAACGACAAGACGGCCTACAGGGAGGAGGTGAGGGCCCTCGGAGTGTGGTGTCAGGAAAATTACCTCACACTCAACGTCAACAAAACTGAGGAGATGATTGTGGACTTCAGGAAACAGCAGAGGGAACACCCCCCTATCCACACCGATGGGACAGTAGTGGAGAGGGTAGTAAGTTTTAAGTTCCTCGGCATACACATCACAGACAAACTGAATTGGTCCACCCACACAGACAGCATCGTGAAGAAGGCGCAGCAGCGCCTCTTCAACCTCAGGAGGCTGAAGAAATTCGGCTTGTCACCAAAAGCACTCACAAACTTTTACAGATGCACAATCGAGAGCATCCTGTCGGGCTGTATCACCGCCTGGTACGGCAACTGCTCCGCCCACAACCGTAAGGCTCTCCAGAGGGTAGTGAGGTCTGCACAACGTATCACCGGGGGCAAACTACCTGCCCTCCAGGACACCTACACCACCCGATGTCACAGGAAGGCCATAAAGATCATCAAGGACAACAACCACCCAAGCCACTGCCTGTTCACCCCGCTATCATCCAGAAGGCGAGGTGAGTACAGGTGCATCAAAGCTGGGACCGAGAGACTGAAAAACAGCTTCTATCTCAAGGCCATCAGACTGTTAAACAGCCACGACTAACATTGAGTGGCTGCTGCCAACACACTGACTCAACTCCAACCACTTTAATAATGGGAATTGATGTAAAATATATCACTATCCACTTTAAACAATGCTACTTAATATAATGTTTACTGTACTCTATATATAATATAATGTTTACTGTACTCTATCATCTACTGCATCTTTATGTAATACATGTATCACTAGCCACTTTAAACTATGCCACTTTGTTTACATACTTATCTCATATGTATATACTGTACTCGATACCATCTACTGCATCTTGCCTATGCCGCTCTGTACCATCACTCATTCATATATCTTTATGTACATATTCTTTATCCCTTTACACTTGTGTGTATAAGGTAGTAGTTTTGGAATTGTTAGGTTAGATTACTCGTTGGTTATTACTGCAATGTCGGAACTAGAAGCACAAGCATTTCGCTACACTCGCATTAACATCTGCTAACCATGTGTATGTGACAAATATATTTGATTTGATTTCATATACCTTTGACTATTGGATGTTCTTATAGGCACTTTAGTATTGCCAGTGTAATAGTATAGCTTCCGTCCCTCTCCTCGCTCCTACCTGGGCTCGAACCAGGAACACATTGACAACAGCCACCCTCGAAGCAGCGTTACCCATGCAGAGCAAGGGGAACTACTCCTCCAAGTCTCAGAGCGAGTGACGTTTGAAACGCTATTAGCGCGCACCCCGCTAACTAGCTAGCCATTTCACATCGGTTATACCAGCCTAATCTCGGGAGTTGATAGGCTTGAAGTCATGAACATCGCAATGCTTGGAGCATTGCGAAGAGCTGCTGGCAAAACGCACGAAAGTGCTGTTTGAATGAATGCTTACGAGCCTGCTGGTGCATACCATCGCTCAGTCAGACTGCTCTATCAAATCATAGACACAGAAATACGAGCCTTAGGTCATTAATATGGTCGAATCCGGAAACTATCATCTCGAAAACAAAACGTTTATTCTTTCAGTGAAATACCGAACCGTTCCGTATTTTATCTAACGGGTGGCATCCATAAGTCTAAATATTCCTGTTACATTGCACAACCTTCAATGTTATGTCATTATTACGAAGAATTCTGGCAAATTAGATCGCAATGAGCCAGTCGGCCCAAACTGTTGCATATACCCTGACTCTGCGTGCAATGAAAGCAAGAGAAGTGACACAATTTCACCTGGTTAATATTGCCTGCTAACCTGGATTTCTTTTAGCTAAATATGCAGGTTTAAAAATATATACTTCTGTGTATTGATTTTAAGAAAGGCATTGATGTTTATGGTTAGGTACACGTTGGAGCAACGACAGTCCTTTTTCGCGAATGCGCACCACATCGAATAAATGCAAAGCAGGACACGCTAAATAAACTAGTAATATTATCAACCATGTGTAGTTATAACTAGTGATTATGATTGATTAATTTATTGTTTTTTATAAGATAAGTTTAATGCTAGTTAGCAACTTACCTTGGCTTCTTACTGCATTCGCGTAACAGGCAGAATCCTCGTGAGGCAGGTGGTTAGGGCGTTGGACTAGTTAACTGTAAGGTTGCAAGATTGAATCCCTGAGCTGACAAGGTAAAAATCTGTCGTTCTGCCCCTGAACAAGGCAGTTAACCCACCGTTCCTAGGCAGTCATTGAAAATAAGAATGTGTTCTTAACTGACTTGCCTAGTTAAATAAAGGTGTGTAAAATGTAAAGTAAAATACTTTTTTTTTTTATCGGCAAAAAAGGCGTCCAAAAATACCGATTTCCAATTTGTTATGAAAACTTGAAATCGGCCATTCCGATTAATCGGTCGACCTCTAATACCTACGGTGAAGCATGGTGGTGGCAGCATCATGCTGTGGGGATGTTTTCAGCGGCAGGGAGACTAGTCAAGATCGAGGGAAAGATGAACAGAGCAAAGTAGAGAGAGATCCTTGATGAAAACCTGCTCCAGAGCACTCAGGACCGCAGACTGCGGCAAAGGTTCTCCTTCCAACAGGACAACGACCCTAAGCACACAGCCAAAGCAATGCAGGAGTGGCTTCGGGAAAAGTCTCTGAAAGTCTTTGAGTAGCCCAGCCAGAGCCTGGAATTGAACCTGATTCAACATCTCTGGAGAAACCTGAAAATATCTGTGCAGCGATGCGCCCCATCCAACCTGACAGAGCTTGAGAAGCTCTGCACAGAAGAATGTGAAAACCTTCCCAAATACAGGTGTGCCAAGCTTGTAGTGCCATACTCAAGAAGACTAGATTCTGTAATCACTGCCAAAGGTGCTTCAACAAAGTATTGAGTATAGGGACTGAATGTAAATGTAAGATTTCTAAAAACCTGTGTTTGCTTTGTCATTATGGGGTGTAGATTGTGTGTAGATTGATCTTTTTTTTAAAGGTGGTAACGTAACAAATTGTGGAAAAAGTCAAAGGGTCTGAATACTTTCCGAATGCACTGTATGTAGCATTTGCATACACATTCATCACCTATAATACATCTCTGCACTTAGCAAAAGAGTGTGCCACCTGCACTGCTATTTTAAGTATCCATTCATCTGACTATTCTCTCATTATTGATTTTAATATACTTATTTCAGCAATTTTAGGTTTTCCTGTGTAGTTGTCTAATGTCGGTGGGCCATATTATTCTGTTTCCATGTTACTCCTGAATAGCTATGATGAATATAATCGTTTTTCTTGAGTTTATTTTTCACAAAGCTGAGTTTCACTTTGAAGTCCAAAGTGTAAGGATCCAGCTGAAATAATGTATTAACAGAGGCAAGGTGGTGAAAGATCGGAACGCTGTGAACCAAGAGGTTGTGCGTTCAAACTCCAGGTGAGGACACGTTGAAATAAAACATACTAAACATACGCAATGTTGAAAACACTATTTTTGTTTCCGTGTAGTGTTCCAGAGCCACATACTTCACGTGAGCATCTGCCTCTGATTTCAAAGGGTACATGTTCAAGTCCACTGACCGAAAGTTGTTTTCTCGATTTTTGTTTTAAGCTTATCCCAAACCTTAACCTTTCTGAGTTAATGCCTTAACCTTAAACGCGTTTACAACAACTTCGAAATTGGACTAAAGAGAAACATGGATGAATGTCTAATTCTGACGTGAGACTGTGAGAGCTAGTTAGAAATGTCATGTGAAGTGTTTCAAAAACACATTTTCACATGCAATTTTCCACATGTAAAACCATCTGTTTATTCCATAACGGACCTAACTGTAAGTGTATATTTTGTATTTGGGCAATTCCACAGTAATAGAGTGAGCGATAAAGTGATGCTGAGACTTCGATTTTATCTTAAAATGGATGTCAAACAAAAACCAATAATTGCAAAGTTAAACAAACCACACAACTCTATGCATACGGTCTACTTTTAACAATTTTCACTGAAATCTTTACAAAAACACATTTACTTGAAGAACAGTGCAGATGCAAAGTTTGGTAACAGAATTTCAGCACACACAGCACAAACTGTCGTTCAATTACCAAACGTTGCATCATCTACACTGTTCTTCAAGAAAATGTGTTTGAGACATTTTTGGGGATGATAATTAAGTTGAGTGTTCAAGGTTTCCAATACTTCCAATCCCAATCAAGGATAAATTGTTTCTAGATAGAGAATCTCACTCTTGACCAAATCACCTCAGCTAATCAAAAAGGGTGTGGAGTCATAAGAAAGGCTAGTGACATCCCAAAAGCACAAAAAAAACTAGGGACGCAAAATATATCGGCGAGCATATCGGAATCGGCCAATATTAGCTAGAAGTGGCAACATTGGCCCGATGTCTAGTTTAACGCTGATGTGCAAAACCGATGTCAAAGCTGACGTGCATACATATTTAACATAAGTAGATAATGTAATGACGCCATGAAAAATACAGCGCTACACAGAACAAAAGCGGAAAAATACTAAGCGCACACTTCCATCAACTAAACAAGTTAAAGTTGAGCAGTCATTTGAAAGAGTAAGAACATTTCAGCGAGACAACTCAAAAGCGAAATCCAATAACGCCAAGATAATGGAATTCATTACGCTACTTGCTATGGGCGTCACGACTGACATTTGGACCAGCGATGTCAGCCCCATGAGCATGCTCAGTACAGTGCCTTGCGAAAGTATTCGGCCCCCTTGAACTTTGCGACCTTTTGCCACATTTCAGGCTTCAAACATAAAGATATAAAACTGTATTTTTTTGTGAAGAATCAACAACAAGTGGGGCACAATCATGAAGTGGAACGACATTTATTGGATATTTCAAACTTTTTTAACGAATCAAAAACTTAAATTGGGCGTGCAAAATTATTCAGCCCCTTTACTTTCAGTGCAGCAAACTCTCTCCAGAAGTTCAGTGAGGAGCTCTGAATGATCCAATGTTGACCTAAATGACTAATGATGATAAATACAATCCACCCGTGTGTAATCAAGTCTCCGTATAAATGCACCTGCACTGTGATAGTCTCAGAGGTCCGTTAAAAGCGCAGAGAGCATCATGAAGAACAAGGAACACACCAGGCAGGTGTTGTGAAGTTTAAAGCCGGATTTGGATACAAAAAGATTTCCCAAGCTTTAAACATCCCAAGGAGCACTGTGCAAGCGATAATATTGAAATGGAAGGAGTATCAGACCACTGCAAGTCTACCAAGACCTGGCCGTCCCTCTAAACTTTCAGCTCATACAAGGAGAAGACTGATCAGAGATGCAGCCAAGAGGCCCATGATCACTCTGGATGAACTGCAGAGATCTACAGCTGAGGTGGGAGACTCTGTCCATAGGACAACAATCAGTCGTATATTGCACAAATCTGGCCTTTATGGAAGAGTGGCAAGAAGAAAGCCATTTCTTAAAGATATCCATAAAAAGTGTTGTTTAAAGTTTGCCACAAGCCACCTGGGAGACACACCAAACATGTGGAAGAAGGTGCTCTGGTCAGATGAAACCAAAATTGAACTTTTTGGCAACAATGCAAAACGTTATGTTTGGCGTAAAAGCAACACAGCGCATCACCCTGAACACACCATCCCCACTGTCAAACATGGTGGTGGCAGCATCATGGTTTGGGCCTGCTTTTCTTCAGCAGGGACAGGGAAGATGGTTAAAATTGCTGGGAAGATGGAAGGAGCAAAATACAGGACCATTCTGGAAGAAAACCTGATGGTGTCTGCAAAAGACCTCAGACTGGGACGGAGATTTGTCTTCCAACAAGACATCATCCAAAACATAAAGCAAAATCTACAATGGAATTTTTCAAAAATAAACATATCCAGGTGTTAGAATGGCCAAGTCAAAGTCCAGACCTGAATCCAATCGAGAATCTGTGGAAAGAACTGAATACTGCTGTTCACAAATGCTCTCCATCCAACCTCACTGAGCTCGAGCTGTTTTGCAAGGAGGAATGGGAAAAAATTTCAGTCTCTCGATGTGCATAACTGATAGAGACATACCCAAAGCGACTTACAGCTGTAATCGCAGCAAAAGGTGGCGCTACAAAGTATTAACTTAAGGGGGCTGAATAATTTTGCACGCCCAATTTTTCAGTTTTTGATTTGTTAAAAAAGTTGGAAATATCCAATAAATGTCGTTCCACTTCATGATTGTGTCCCACTTGTTGTTGATTCTTCACAAAAAAATACAGTTTTATATCTTTATGTTTGAAGCCTGAAATGTGGCAAAAGGTCGCAAAGTTCAAGGGGGCCGAATACTTTCGCAAGGCACTGTATGATGGCACAGTGGGTCGACGAGGATTTCGTACTGAGGAAAGCCGTATTGCATGCTCAAGAATGTGCTGGTTCTCATACCGCTGCTGCCATTTCAATGGCATTTGAGAACATGTTTGAAACATGAACATACTCCTAGCGCCATTCAAACAACTGACTTGAGAAATAAGTTCATCAACTGCGTCTGCAGCAGACGTGATACCCTCTGTCATGGCATTGAAACGCCTGCTCAACAAAATTGCCGACACAGACCATGGGGTTAACTTAAAAATGTACTTGAGGATGTAAACAAGCGATTCGGTGGTATTCTCTCTGAGCCTCTTTATTGTGTCCCCACCATGCTCGATGCTAGGTACAAGGACCGCCACTCCGATGCAGACAAAAAACAGGGTTTAGGTGAAATGTTACATACACAGCTGGACAAGATGGAAATGGACACAGTGACAGTGCGCAACGAGGAAGAGAGGCCACGGACAGACAGAGCTGAAACCTCACTGCTGAATGTAAGATGAAATCCTGGTTGAGAATGAAAGGACTGAAAAAAATGAACAATGAAACAGCAAGTTAAAGAAATAGGTTTTAAATATGGGGACATAACTAAATTCCAACAAAATAACTTTGTGGTGTGTGTGTGTGTGACCTTTATTTACCTAGGCAAGTCAGTAAAGATGACTGCCTACCCCGGCCAATTGTGCGCCTCCCCATGGGACAACCAATCACGGCTGTATGTGATACTGCCTGGATTCGAACCAGGGACTGTAGTGATGCCTCTTTCACTGAAATGCAGTGCCTTAGACGTGTGTGTGTGTGTGTGTGTGTGTGTGTGTACATGTTTTACTATTATTGTGGGGACCTGAAGTCACCACAAGAATAGTAAACAAACAAAAATGTGACTTACTGGGGACCTTTTGTTAGTCCCCACGAGGTCAAATGCTGTTTCTAGGGGGTTTAGGGTTAAGTTTAGAATTAGAATTACGTTAAGGGTTAGGAGCTAGGCTTAGGGTTAAGGTTAAGGTTTCTGGGTTAAGGTTAGGGTAAGAGTACAGTTTAGGGTTAAGGTTAGGGAAAAAGTATGGTTTAGGTTAAGGTTAGGGAAAGAGTACGGGTTAGGTTTAAGGTTAGGGTAAGAGTAAGAGTACGGGTTAGGGTTAGGGGTTCGAAAAAAATAGTATTTTGAATGGGACTGAATTGTGTCCTCACAAGGTTAGCTGTACAAGACTGTGTGTGTGTGTGTGTGTGTGTGTGTGTGTGTGTGTGTGTGTGTGTGTGTGTGTGTGTGTGTGTGTGTGTGTGTGTGTGTGTGTGTGTGTGTGTGTGTGTGTATCGTATTTTGGGGGGGCAAGGAAAATATCGGGTATCTCCCAAAAACTAAATAGAAACTAGCAAATCAGGTCTGAAAACGAACAAAAACTTAACTGAATTCAAAATAAAAATCGAACAACAAAGAGAAATAACAAATAGTATAAAACAAAACTATAATTACCTTACTATAAATTACACTTTACTTGTCTCAGGGAGAATAAGAACCATACATACTTTTGTAAAGGCAAATGAACAATACACATACACTCACTGTTTGTAAATGTGTTTTGTATCTGGCTTTACTCTTTTAAATCATATAGCGTTCCATTTTAATTTAAAAAAGACTCATTGGCAACAGACGTCTTGCCAACGTTACTTCCTCTGTCCTGCATGCTCTGTGGTCTTCCAAGAGCATGTGAATTTCTACACCACTCCACAGTCCTAGACAAATGATACAGCACTACAAAAACAGCATGTCTATATGTAAATATGAACATAATAAAGCATTATGTCCTTATGTTTGTTTAGCCCATACCAAGGAGGTCAACCTTTTTGTTAAGACCGGTTGTTGAAAAAAGCCTCGGATAATCGCACCATCATTGTTGCGCAAGGCAACTTGGTCTCCAAAGTTTACAAAACTGTTAATAAACTACTTGTAGCCTATGTGACAAAAGACCAACAAACAAAACTACGCTTTGCAATGAGGGAAGGATGAAACTGGGTTGCAGCCAGAACCGGGTTTACAGGATTACCTGGTAGATCAATTGTGCATGCAACATGACTGTTGGAGAGGTCAAAGCCACGACTGCTGGCTGAATGCTAGTTCGCAACAAGATAAACGCTGAATGTATCACCCAATTAATGAATGTAGCCTACGATTCGATTTAACAACCAATTGAGCCGAAACGATTGTTTCACTTTTGTGTCGACCAAGTTACAATCTCTGCTTCACATAAGCCTACTTGCTATTATAGGCTGGTGCTGGTCAGCGCACTCTCTACAGTTTATGGAAAAATGCCAACAAGCTAAATAAACTCAGCTGATTCCTCTCACAGACCTGTCAGAACAGGCAAGTGTAACCTCTGTTTGGTCAAGGATAATTGGTTAACTTGCACTTTTCATACTACATATCCATTTATGTTGCATTACTTATATTTCTATTTGCATTTTACAATCGAATAGTTTTACATTAGGCTATGCATTTTTCCGTGAGGCTCATTTCTTACTCACGTTATTGCTGTGGGAGAAACGTGTCCACTCCTTGTCCGTTGGGCTCCTAAATGCATTTGTATGCATTTGTCCAGGAAGCAGAGTTCTAAGTGAAAACAGAATTTCACGCAAGAGGATACCTGTTCATGAGATAGTCCTTGGTTACATACAACCAAAGGAAGCGTAAATGAACAAAGACTGCCACCTTAGAATTTCTTCATTGTATGTAGTCCAACGAGCAAGCACGGCTTTCCCACTCACTCAAAGTTTCTCCCAACTCCTTTGCTTTGGGGTTCGCGGAGAGTAATTATTATTTCCTCTCCACCTACCAAAGAGGTGCGCACGCTGGTAGTGACTGTAAATGTTAATCAATGTATGAAGAGCAGAGCAGTGCGCCAAATAATTACAATATTAAATGTGGTATTTACAGTGCGCATAAGAGCTTTCCGATTCTGATGTTTTCTATTGAGTGGTTTCCAACTAACAGAGAGAGTAGAGAGCTTCTTATTAACCTCCAGGCTGTCGTTTCTGCATTTGCCTTGACTTGCACTGATACATGAGGAGCCGTCCGTATTCATCCCAAGTAGCAGCTAGTGTTAGATTTCACCAATACTGACTTGTGACATCACAGATCTGATTAATGCCCCGTCCATTTATGTAATTGATGATCAATGTTAGAGCCTAAATGTAACACAAATGCAATTTAAACTCTATGCTCTCACAAAGGCGATAAGCCAACCTTTAATACTAGTATATATTGAAGTGAAGTGGAAGTTGTGATATTACATTGTGACAAGGCTACATTACATTATTATACTTTTTAATACCACACTTTTTCTAAGCTAATAATTGGGTGGCCAGAACATAGGCTAGCAAATATAATAGCTGCCTAAATCATAGATCTACACTATTTTGAACATTCTTTTTTAACACATCTGGTAGTACATAATCAAATCAATGACAATAACATAATGTCGCTCGTAAATTAGTTTTGTAGCCTATGTCTATTTCTCTGTGCGTTGATTAGGGAAAAACAGATAAGCGTACCCTACATTTTATTAGCTCAAAACAATCAGCTTCCTTCCAATGAAAAATGTCGCTCTCAAAAAGTCCCAAAAGAAAGTCGGATAATGAAAACATACGTTTCAGGGAAGAACAGACAGAGAGAGAGAGGCCTATGCGTTCATCTTGCCACATTTTTCGGATGCCAACCCAGTGTCTTGTTTGCAACGAAACGGTCACCATTTGCAAATAATTCAACCTAAGACATATGATTCTAATCATTAGCATACTTTCAAAATGTACCCTTCCACCCCAGAGTCCCGATGCTGGACATTTTTAAGTGGAACTGACAGCATTTTAGCAGCGTGTAATCTTGTTAAAATCCGTTCATATACACCCATAGGAATAATATTTCACTTATTTGTATTTATTTGTACATGTTCTGCTAAGCTAGATATGGTCATTTTCACGTACATATTATATGGTCATATATCACGTTCATGATGATGTAAAGTAAGGTATTTGTGAAAATTACATAGCAATGTAGAGCGGGGAAAAGCCTGTGCGTTTGGACAATGAATAGACACTGCAGTTAATAAAACCATTGTCTTGTCCAGGACCAGAGTCTACTCTGACCGGGGTGCCGTAGCAGAGCAGAGCTACAGTAGGCCTATATGCAAATAAGCCATTTGCTACATGGGCTTGCCATCATTCATTTGAACTGTACTGTATTTACAGCCATTAGAATGCATTCTCCAAAAGCCACAAAATACACATGAATGGATTTCTACACATTTATCACGGGAGTCCTCTTACATTTGGGATCTTCATGGTCCTATTGATCAAAAAAACATGAAAAGGTAAGTTCTCTCCTTCAGTTATGCACATCAACAACAACACGATCAACAACTAATGCTATCCAGAGCGAGATTAGCTCAAATCTAATGAGGGAACATTAGATAAACCCTCTAACTTTCTCTAACTTTTTCAACTAGTTGTTCGTCAAAAATTGTACTGATAAAGATGGGGATTAGTAGCCTGCTCGATCTGCAGCTTGCCTGCCAATGCATGCTGGTCCCAACCCACGTTTTGACAACGGAATGGGAACTTGCCTGCCTATCCACCCATTTGATCGATGCCAAAATACATTTGATTGACCACAAAGGGTGCGGTCCTAAATTGCCTCTAGTGTGTCAGAGCGTGTTTGTACATTCAGAGCGTTGTTGTCAGATTGTCTAATCATAAATTCAGAGCGCACACTGCACTGTTGATACTGGACGCTCTGGTTGAGGAGTAGGGTTGATCTGAGCGTTCCTCACAACTGCAGTCAAGCGCACAAGCTAGCTTGCTAGCTACTTCCAATCACAAATGAGAGAACACCTCACTCTGGCCATTTTACTCGCCCAAGCAGAGCTGGTTAGACTGCTTATCTAGAGCATTAGTGACTAACTGTGTTGCTGGCAACAATTTAATTAGATACTTTTTAGCCAACATTTACTGACACTGGTCATATTCAGCGGGTGTTGCTCATTCGTACATGTATCATTTATTGCGCGCTCTGGCACACAGACGAGAGCGCTCTGAAATCGGAGTAGATAGCCAGACTGAATTTACGAATACAAAATATGAAAACTGGATAACAGTCGTTCAAGTTATGCATAGCTAGCTATCTGGCAAAGCGATTCACAAAAAGTAGATCAGTCACCCACTCCTTGAATGACATGTCACCCTCCCAGCAGCTAGCTAACTTTAGGCTCTGTGTTTTTATCTTGCTAAATTAATAGTTACATAAAGATACGCTAGCCTATTTGCCACATGACTGACTGCTGATCATTGCCCTTGCTAGTTTGACTGTATTCACATTTCCAGCCTTAGTTATATTCAGCTGTTTATGATCCAAAATATTGAGTAATTGAAACTATAACAGAGCATTCTGAATGGGTGGAGGCAGCAAACGATGTACCAGGCCAGCTGTGATTTACAATCTGAAAGCAATATTTCTTGACTACTAAGAAATGTATTTGTGAAATAATATGAATTATGCATTGAAATGCATCCATCTATTCTGCCAACGAGGCCTTACTGTGCGTCATGGAATTTTGAGTTAAAAAGAACACATTTTTAAAACCTAAAGTTGGTTATGTAGCATGAACTGGGAATTTGATATTTTGTACTGATATTATGAGTGCGTTCCTAAAAGTGGCCTGGTTTTAAACATCTCTTTTACAGAAAGTGAATAGCTCAATTGATAGCAGAGTTACACATTGTAGGCCTATTAGATTACTTCCCAAGCAAAGTATATATTTTTTAACTTCTCGGCTATATAACTTTATAGCTTAACCTCTGAATGTCATAGAGACGACCCAAAGATATCCCCATTTGCATTAGAGATGTCTTTCTGGTGCATTTCGATTCTAGCATAAAGCGTCACGGATGAAGCATGGTTATAGATCGCTTTATATAATCAGAATCCATTTTAGTTTCTTCCTCACGTCCTTAGCTAAAGTGGGCCACCAGTACCTCCCATCAAGACAGCAACCGTCCGGCCTATCCCAGGATGACTAACCTCCAGACGAGCTTCAATGACATACAACTCTCCGTCCGTGGCCTCCAACTGCTCTTAAATGCAAATAAAACTAAATGCATGCTCTTCAACCGATCGCTGCCCGCCCATCCAGCATAACTACTCTGGATGGTTCGGACCTAGAATATGTGGACAACTACAAATACCTAGGTGTCTGGTTAGACTGTAACTGGATGACCTGGAGCCCCAGGTCATCTGTAAGTCTTTGCTAGGTAAAGCCCTGCCTTATCTCAGCTCACTGGTCACCATAGCACCACCCAACCGTAGCACGCGCTCCAGCAGGTATATCTCACTGGTCACCCAAAGCCAATTCTTCCTTTGGCCACCTTTCCGTCCAGTTCTCTGCTGCCAATGACTGGAACGAACTGCAAAAATGACTGAAGCTTGAGACTCATATCTCCCTCACTAACTTTAAGCACCAGCTGTCAGAGCAGCTCACAGATCACTGCACCTGTACATAGCCCATCCCATCTGTAAATAGCCCATCCAACTACCTCATCCCCCATACTGTTATTTATTTTGCTCCTTTGCACCCCAGTATCTCTACTAGCCTAGCTGGTTAAATAAAGGTGAAATAATAAAAAATAAAAACATTTACCCGGAAAAGGTTGAAAACAGTATTATGGTGTTTCGAGTTCTGTGTAGGGCAAAATTCGATCCCTTCTCTTTTGGTGTTGCTTCCTCTCTTTAAAGCGCCTAAACACTATTATGTCGTTTCCAATCCTGTCTAAGTGCAGAATTACATCCCTTCTTTTGGAGTTTCCAAATATTGTAAATGGGTGTCCCTCTTATTGTAGGCCTATAATCCCTGCTCTTATATGGTGTGTTGACAAAAATGGATTATTCCAAAAGGTCAAATGTACATTACGTTTACTGTATGCTTCCCTGTCAAAACAGTTTTCACGTCAATTATGATGACATTTTGTGTTGTTTTGTTCATTTTGGTGTTCGGTAGCATTCGGCATGCTTTTTTTTTTCAGCTGTTCCAGCAAAATAAAAATAACAATCAAAAACAGTCTTGATGAAGTTCCGAAGCCCCTTCTTTGATGATTGGTCAACAATAGGGATTCTTCAATGAAGTGTTTGTTGTCATTCTATGACAGATGACTAGTTTTCATACAAATTTTTTTCACTTCAGAAATACTGCACCCAAAATCTTAGATGTAAAATTGCTCAATTAAGACCACCTCAACAAAAACATGACATATATCTTGAATTATCATAGATTCATTCTGACTATTTGGAGAACTTGTACTGGCTTACGGCGTCTCAAGAGGGACAAACAGTAATATTGCTTTCTTGTCGTTTTTCAAGCAAAGGTATTTTAAGGGAGTATGCGAGCGCAGACGTTCACGTCGCTTAGCCGAGTTCTGCTAGGAGCAAACCGAACCTGTGTATGCCTTTATTCTCGATCAAAGGACATAAGAAAATAAAGTTTTGTCCAAGATAATAATTCATGAGTACAAACCTACTTCAAATGCTTTATCTTTTCTTTGCAAATTATCTAACGACAACAAGACATTAACACATCTTTCACATTTTATATTGATAAAGTAAGACAGTTCAAAAATAACGTGAGATATGGCCTTCAATTTAACATTCATAGAAGAAAAAATGAATGTAATGACTGCTAATGTTAGCGAACAAACTGCAAAACCTCAGCCAGACGCTTTACTCCCATCTAGTGGACGTTATTTATATTGCATCTAGTGGCTGCACTTCCTGTGCTCGTGACCGCAGAAGACAAAAACAGAAAGTAGTTGATTGTTGTTAGCAAGCTACTGTTTGACTATCCCGAATGAAGTCATTTTACATCCTTCATCATCCTGTCTTTCATAGCCCTTATGCTGGCACCATCTGTACGTTTAACTTTTCTTTATGTTTAATGAATACTTTAATGTCATTGTTAATCCGCTTATATAACTTTTTACAACATCAAAAAGATTGCTTGCCAAAATGGTCTTCGCCATTGTCATAGAGATGTATTGTGTTTAGCCTAGCTGTTTGCTAGCCCCATTGAAATGTAACTATGTAGCCTTTGTTTTCGTCATGCTGCAGTAGGTAATGCGTATGTGTGTTTGCATCCAATTGTACAGTATGTTCATATTAGTATACTTACCCATTCTACATACCTATTTTGACGTGGTTGCCAAGGAGGCCCTTGACAAAAGATGACTGGAGGCCATTGTAGGTAACATCAAAATTGTTTATCAAATGTTTTTTTCTGTGATGACTTAAGGCAACCTCTGATTGATAATGGCTTATAATTGGTTGTCTCTTGTGCTTGACTTTATTTTCTAAAAGGTAAAGGTTATGCGGTGGAGAAATGTGGCTGCAACAAAGATGAGGATCTTTAGATACTGAAGTAAAAGTTGAATGAAGATTTATTAATTGTTTGATATATGTACAGTTAGAAACTTGAAGAAATAACATGTGCACTAGTCTAGTAGTAATAGTACTGAAAATATGATGCCAATAGTGATTTTGAAAAGGCAAACAATAGTACATGTGTCAGTTTTCAATAGTACTTCAAAATGGTTTATGTAGGAAATGAAAAAGGATTCGGAACAATTCAGTAGTGACAACACTACATGCACAGGTTGCAGTATTAATTCAGTAGAGATTGAGTAGGCATACAGCAGTAATGTGTAGTAGGCATTGTGTAGTAATTCAATAGTGAACATGTACTGTAGGAATTTGTAGATTTTACATAGACCCAAAAGCTCAGTAGTTACACAGTTGTCATTCAGGAAGAATTATGTAGTGATTCGAATTGGAAATATGTAGTGTTCACAGAAATGTCCCAATTTACCACTCATTACTACTTAAATTACGACATAAATCACTACTACTTTTTTACTAAACAGCTCAATAGCAATCAAGTAGTAAAACCAGTAGGTTTTGTGTGTATCTTGTGTAGTACTGATGAGTAGTAGTTCAGTAATACGTTTTCATGAGGGAGGGCTCAATGTGATCGATCAGTCATACATTATGCTAATATATTTGATCTCAGTCTTTATACTTAGATTATGGTACATGGCATGGAAGGTTGTTCAGATCGATTGAATCACAGTACAGTTGAGATGACATGATTGACAGTTCAGTTGCCATTTAGTCTGTGATCCTTGTCTTGATTGGCTTTGGTTAGGATTGGCCAGCCGGTGGGTAATGTAGTATGTATGTACAGTACCAGTCAAACGTTTGGACACACCTACTCATTCAAGGGTTTTTCTTTATTTGTACTATTTTCTACAATGTAGAATAATAGTTAAAGACATAAACTATGAAATAACACATATGGAATCATAACCCGAAAAAGTGTTCAAATCAAAATATATTTTAGATTCTTCAAAGTAGCCACCCTTTGCCTTGATGACAGTTTTGCACACTCTTGAGAACCTTCCAGAAAGACAACAATCTCTGCAGTACTCCACCAATTAGGCCTTTATGTTAGTGGCCAGACGGAAGCTACTTGCCAAAAGTCACCTAATGACTCTCAGTCCATGAGAAACAAGATTCTCTGGTCTGATGAAACCAAGATCCAACTCTTTGGCCTGAATGCCAAGCATCACTTCTGGAGGAAACCTGGCACCATCCCTACGATGAAGCATGGTGGTGGCAGCATCATGCCGTGGGGATGTTTTTCAGCGGCAGGGACTGGGAGACTAGTCAGGATCGAGACAAAGCTGAACGGAGCAGAGAGGTCCTTGATGAAAACCTGCCCCAGAGCACTCAGGACCTCAGACTGGGGAGAAGGTTCACCTTCTACCTTCTACCAGGACATTCTCTTCTCTGTATACATCAATGATGTCGCTCTTGCTGCTGGTGAGTCTCTGATCCACCTCTACGCAGACGACACCATTCTGTATACTTCTGGCCCTTCTTTGGACACTGTGTTAATTTAATAAATTGGCAAATGTTCTCAAACCTATTTTTGCTTTGTCATTATGAGGTATTGTGTGTAGATTGATAAGGGGATTTATTTTTTGGGGAATCAATTTTAGAGTAAGGCTGTAACCTAACAAAATTTAGAAAAAGTAAAGGGGTCTGAATACTTCCCAAAGGCACTGTGCATGAAAATGTCAATGTGGTTGATAACTTTTTTACTGAGGAATTAGTTTGTTTTTTGTGTTTTGTAAGTTATTTTTCTTAACTGCATTGCTTGTAAATATTGCATGTTTTTATTGCATTGGAAATGTAATATTGTGAATTTGTAAGATTGTGTGCAGTGCTCCCTTGAAAAAGAGGCCTTGGTCTCAATGATTCCCTGTTTTTAAATAAATTAAAATAATAAATGAATAAAAGTGGGATGCACAAACATGCGGTATTGTAGGCCAAAGTGAAGAGCAGGCTAAATTGTCATGTAGCATAAACTTGGACCATACGATGTAGCGGCCATTAGATGTAAAAATGTTACAAAAAAAAGCAAAAGGTTCTTGTTGAGTCAATGACTTTTCTCTTTCCTGCTTCAATGTGATAACATTTTAATTGACACATTCTTTTTTGGGATTGTTTTGGAGAGTTTCACCTAAGCGTTTGGAGTGCTCTCACCTGTCTGAGTTTGTGCATCACCCAGGGGGGTCCCTGCAAACTTATTTAGATTAAATGATCCCTTTGGGTGTTTCAGAGAAATTCCACTCTATTTTTTTGAAACACATTCAGTGTACCAAAGCACTTACATTGGCTTTACATTCAAACACCCTCCAAACCCCAGATATCATCTTAGGTGCACTAATTTTCATGGTTTCACTACACAATGGTGTTTTGAGTCTTTCTATTTTAAGAATGTAGTGTATAAGGAAAGTACCAAACCCCGTGATAGGGGAGGTACATGCAAGCAGATGGGGAAAGTTGGTTAAGATGGAATAAATTATATAGGAAAACCTGCAAAACAGCTAATGTAAACCAGGGAAAAAAATGCACTAACCTCCCCTGTGCCCAGTAAAAATCCACACAACCCTCCCCTATTTTGGACCACCCCTCCCCCAGTCATATTTTAACCGTTCCTTACCTCTACTTAGGAACATAAGAATAGAATGGGCTATGCCATGGCTTCTATTTTAATGGAGGAAGCAGACAAAGCAGGGACTGAGGTGATGCAACTACTTCTATAGAAACCTGGAGATAAATTAATTAGATTATCTCCTCATACCCTTGGCCAGTCTGGTGTAGATGAACCCAGCTTCATGTCCATGGCACATAGTCAGCCCGACAGGCTTTAGTGCCCGATCAGGTTTTAGTGAAGACCTTAGTGGGGATGACAACTCCTCTAAAGATTAACTAAGGTTTCTGCTCATCCGGACATATAGTAACATTACTTACAGACCAAGCCTGCAAACAAAGACCACTGGAGGGGAGGGAGGGAGAGGGAAAAACCAACATATACTCCAATCCTGGTAAAATAAAAAAAGGGGAAATCTGAGCATGTGTCTATTCTATGTCTAAATAACTGAAGGGACTATACAATATCTCTGGACTCCACAGACTTAGCATCACTATTGAGGGAGTCTTACAGTATGAGAGGGGAGTTCTGTCAATCTGCTACAGTATGGGACTCTCTTTGAAGTGGTAGTAAAAAGTGAATGTTATTTAGCTAAGGATGTAGAAACAACACCAGAGAGAAAACGCATATCCACCACTCCAGTATCCCTGCAAATTGTAAATATGACCCTGTATATACTGTAGCTTCCTTACTTTCTCTTGTTCCTCTTATTTCTATTTCTCATGTGTTTGTGTTCTACTTTACTTTATAGAGCTTGCAAAAAAGGCATTTCACTATACTGGAGAACGTAGCAATAAAACTTTAAACTTGAGTGTGATATGTGATAAGTGATTCATTTGACATTTGTGGCTGGGCTGAGCGTCCTCTCTCTCTCTCCCTCAAATCCCCAGTTGGAACAGAGGGAGCAGCTCAGCGAGCCTGGCAGGCTCTTTGAAAGAAGCATAAATGCAAAACATCTAGCCATCGCCATCTAAAAATGTGTAGCATGTTAAAATTTCAATCTAGGACCGACTGAGAACAGCACATGGCTCTTGATCATATCAATTGCGAGACTAGAGTCTGTTGGGCATAGCAATTGGCATTATTAATGATAGCGGATTACATTATTCTTATGGAGCCTTAAGAACTGTGGTGCGTTTGATGGCCGTTGTACCATGGAGCGAACCGGAGCTATCCTGCAGCAGTGGGTCAAGTCAAGCACTCTTTCTCCATCAAAGGGAGTCTCTCCGAGGACAAAAGATCATGGACTTGGATGTGACTGTATTTGCCATCAGTGAGGATCTCAGGATAGTAATGCCTTTGCCAGATGTTTTCCTTTCTACCTCCATGAAAACAAGTGTTGAAGTGCTGCCTATCCAACATCAACTATGAATGGCAAGAGCTACTTTAATATTAGCTTTTTTCATTCACTCTATGACTTGGACATAGGTAAAGTGGAACACACAGCATTTTAGCAACATGAAATCTTATTCAAATCTGTTCATATACACCCCCAGAAAGAATGACACTTTTTTTTAAAACATTTTCTGACAGGAGAGCACTTAGATATGGTCATTTTCACATTTCCATAAATTATTAGAATGTTTGGGAATTACGTATACTAAGGCATTTGTAAAAACTATAGCAATACAGAGTGGGAAAGCGGCCGTGCGTTTGGACAATTAATAGACACTGCAGTAAATTAAACCTTGTCTAAGTCCGGAGTCGATACAGAACAGTGCGCCATAGCCAATCAGGTATAGTAGGCCTATATGCAAACAAGCCATTTGCCACAAGGGCCTGCAATCATTCACTTTGAACTGGACTGTGTGTTTACATGTAGTTGCAATAGCACGACTTTAGATCATTGGAACGCATTTGGCAAAAGCCACAAAATACACTTCAAATATTTAGCTAAATAACACGCGAGTCCTCTTACATTTGGGAATTTTACAGTCCTATTAATCAAACAACCATAAAGGTAGGCTATCTTTCCGTAAACGCACATCAACAACAACAAGATCAACAACTAATGCTAGCCAGAGCAAGATGAGCTCAAATTTAACAAAAGGAACATTAGATACTTTTTCAACTAGTTGGCCGTTAAAATTGTACTGCTAGTCCTTTTGCAGCTTGCCTGCCGTTGCATGCGTTGTCCCAACCATGCACCCAAGCTAACTGGCTAAATTTGGCTAGCTTGCAAGCTAGCTACTTCCAGACAAATTAGAGATCACCTCACCGACTATTTTACTCGCGTTAGGAGAGCTGGTTAGACTTTTTACATGTTATATAGAAGGCTTGTGACTAACTGACTTTTTTTGCCTACGTTCACCGGTCATATTAAGCAGGTCTTGCGCTTTCGTAAATTCATCCATTCTTCTGCGGTCTGGCACACAAGAGTTCTCTGAAATTGGAGTAGATAGCTAGCCAGAGTGAATTTGCGAACGCAAGATGTATGTGCGGATTACAGTCGTTCAGCATAGCTAGCTAGTTAGCAAGGCGATTCACGTGCATTTCTAGCTGTATAGCCACCGGGGGAAAAAAGTCAGTCACTCACCCACTACTCCAATGACATGACGTCCTCCTAGGTAACTAGCTAGCTAGCTATCTAGCTAACATTAGGCTCTGTGTTTTTAGCTTGCTACATAGATACGCTAGCATATTAGTCACATTATGATTGACTTGTGTTCACTGCCCTTGCTAGTTGGATTGTACTGACATTCCCAGCCTTAGTTACACTTGACTGTTTTTGTCCAAGATATTGAGTCATTGAAACTAAAACAGAGCATTCCGAATGGAAGCAGCAAACAATGTACCAGGCCAACTGTGATTTACAATCTGATAGCAATATTTTTCAGACTACCAGGAAATATATTGATGAATTATATTAATCATGTTTTGAACTGCATCCATCTATTCTGCCAACAATGCCTTAGTGTACGTCATTGAATGTTGACTTAAATATAACCTATTTTTAAAACCTTATGAAGTTGGTTTTGTCTGTTTGTTTCATATCTGCAAAGTAGTTCAAATGCTGTCAGTTCCACTTTAAACTTCTTATTGTTGTGTACTGTAGAATTTATGAATGCAAAGTATGGCCTCGAAAGAAGGCGGCCTGTCAGATTATTCAGTTTGATCTTATGACACTTAAGAAATCAACAGCAGTCGACGTCTTCTTTTGAATCGGGAAAAAACAGACGGTGTAATTTTTTCACATGTCCAGATGTGTATTAATGAGTCCATTGTGTATTAAAAAACGATACAATTTTAGGCAGTGAGAAACAGCAGAGAGGACCAAGTGGTATCCACTACTCAGACGATTATACCTCCTCTATCCATTCCACAGACAGACACAGACTTTGTTAGTACAGGGCCAGGGTTCAAATACTATTTGGAATCGTACAAATGCTTTTAGTGTTTGCTTTATTCTACCCGAAGTGCCTAGATGGATGGGGTTTACAAGTTTTGGGACTTTTCCATTTAACCAGGCAAGCTCAAACAAACAGCTTCAGTGTTTGCAATGATTTCAAATAGTATTTGAACCCACGTCTGTTCCGCTTGTTCATTGACCCCTCTGAAACATACGGAGTTGCCGTTTCTTACAGTTTCATTACTCATCCATTATACAAATAATACATCTGCCGAAACTGAGCCAGATTGAGCCACAACGGCTGTCAATGGGACAGTGTTCCTGGAAAATGACTAAGAAGAGCTGGAGGAACATGCAGGCCCGGGGATGCTGATGAGAGTAGCATGTGGAGTGTGTGAGAAAGAAAGAAAAAAGACAAAAGCCTGACAGAACATCAAAGATACATGATCAGAAATCCCCCCGTCGATAATCCTAACTTTTATATACGCTCACTTGCTTAATTTAAGTGAGATACACACATGCATATCTCAACTGATGATTAAGTTCTCAAATACATTTTACACTTATTTGATTCATGCTTCCATGATTTTTGCATCAAGATGATGTATTGTGTATATACATTTTGTCAATAAATACATTTTGTCAATGCATCCTACATATGTGTGCAGGAGGTGGCAATGGTCCAAAACCTCAAAGACCTAAACTGTGTTCGAATACTCATACTAAACGCACTACCCATACTATTTGTGACGTGAATCGAGTATATAGTATGCTTATTGGTCATAGTATGGATATAGTTAGTATGCTAAAAGTTCCAGGATGTCAGGAAATGGGCGTGGCTTCACATCATCTTCAGATTTGAAGAAAATTATGGAAAATATGCAGCCGAAGTACAACAAGAGCGGATACAAATTCATTGCTTTAACTAATTATGACAAATATTAAGAAAATGTAATAAAGTAATGACTTTTCAAATAAGTTACCTTACACGTTATGTTGGCTGACAATTTGTTAGCTACGCTGTCCTTACGAACCACTTAGCATATCATAACAGCAGTATGTACCGGTATGGTGTTAGCTAGCTAACATTCCCTAACATTAATTGGCTACTTATACATCAAACTTGCCAGTACATTAACTATAGGCTTACTACCCAACATTTATTGACTTGATTCTTCCCGTCATTCTTAGCTTAGCTAAATGGTATAGTCGTTGTGTGTTCCCAATGAACATTCTGGTGCTTTCGTAAATTCACTCTGGCTATCTACTCCAATTTCAGAGCACTCTCGTCTGAGTGTACCAGAGCGCAGAATAATGAATTTACGAGCGCTCAACACCCGTTGAAAATGGCCGGTACCAGTAAACATTGGCAAAAATATATAATAAAATTGTTTCCAGCAGCAAAGTTAAAGTCACCAACGCCAACATGAAAACTGCCTAACCAGCTCTGCTAGGGCGAGTAAAATGGTCAGAGTGGTCTCATTTGTGTCTGGAAGTAGCTAGCCAACGTTAGTTTGGGTGCTTGACTGCCGTTGTAAGGTCAGAACACTCAGATCAACCATACTCCTCGGCCCAAGCCTCCAGTGTGTGCTCCGAGAGCGAAACGCTCTGAATTTACAAACTTACATACTTACTGACTTTATTGTTCCCATGGGGAAATTTTGTTGCAGTGTCATGTACACATTTAAAGTGGCGTTTAAATACAAAACAAAATTGACAATACAACTTTCATAACAGTTACGTACCAATATTAAGAAGAAGAAATAGAACGTTTTTTTGGGGTCTAAAATTATTTTGTTAGCCTTACGGAATGGCCCTGACCTTAAAGATCTCATCCAGGCCTGTCTGTTTGACTCCAAGTACCTTGCTTGCTGTGGTAATAATCCTTCTCAGCATATTTCCCTGGCTGACAGTGGCATTGCCAAACCAACAAACATTACAAAAAGTTAAAATACTCTCAATAAAGGATTTGTAAAACAGAGTCAATATAGTACAGTCTACATTAAAAGATCCCAACCTTTTGAGAAAGTACAGTCTCTGTTGGCTCTTTTTGTAGATCAGGTCTGTACATTTACTCCACTGAATCTTATTGTCCAAAAGGACACCCAGATATTTATATTCCTCTACAATTTCTATATTCTGACCTCTGATAGATGTTGCAGAGGTTGGTGTTGTACGCTTCCTGAAGTCTATGCACATCTCTTTGGTCTTGTTGGTATTTAGGACGAAGTGTGATTCCTCACACCCCTCTACAAAGTCATCTAGGACCGGGCCATGATGTTCCTCGTCATCATGCAACAGGCTGATCAAGGCAGTGTCATCAGCGAACTTAACGAGGTGTCTGTCATTATGGGAACTAGTACAACTATTAATGTACAGAAGTGGGGACAAAACACATCCCTGAGGAGAGCCTGTGTTGGTATTGCGTATATCCGACACGTGGGGACCTATTTTGACTCGCTGTGAGCGTTGGCTCAGTAAGTCCAACAGCCACAAAACCAGCCCCCCATCTAAGGAGAAGTCCCAAATGAGTCTCTGTGCCAGAATGTAAGGCTGGATTGTGTTGAAGGCAGAAGAAAAGTCAACAAACAGAACCCTGACATGGGATTTGGCACCCTCTAGATGTCTATAGACCATGTAAAGGAGGGTAAGCATGGCATCATCAACTCCTCTGCTAGGCTGATAGGCAAACTGAAATGGGTCGAGGAGCTTCTGGGTGACACTGAGAATATGACTTTTCACAATTTTCTCAAGGCATTTCATTACTAAGGATGTCAAGGCGACAGGGCGGTAGTCATTCAGCACAGAGGGATTAGATGCTTTAGGAATTGGTATAATTATAGATTTTTTCCACAATACTGGAACGTGTTGCTGGTTGAGTGAGGATTGGAAAATGTCTGGAAAAACACCAGCCAGTTGTTCAGCACAGTGCTTTAACACATGTCCACTTATTTTGTCTGGGCCTGGGCTTTTTCCCCTGAACAACTTTAGAACATCAGACTGTTGAACAACAACTCTCTCAAACATTTGTAATGATGCTTCCATTTGTTTTACCTCCGACACGAAGTTGTCTGATTCAAATCTTGAGAAGAAAACATTCATTTCATTAGCCATGTTCTGGCCCTCATATCCCCCAAGGTCAGCACTGGTTTTTCCCCTGCCTATGTGGGGGGCGCTAGCCATGGATTTAATCCCTTGCCAGGCCACCGTTGCGTTTCCTGAGGAGAGGGTCCTCTCCACCCTTTGCTTGTATGCCTCCTTGTCCACCAGTATCTGTCTTTTGAGCTCACGTTGTACGTCTCTCAAAGCCTGTCTATCACCCCCAGTATAAACTGCCTTCTTCCGATCAAGTAGTGATTTTAGATGTTTTGATACCCAAGGCTTGTTGTTAGGGAAGATTTTACAGGACTTAGTAGGCACAACTGACTCAACACATAAGTTCACATAGTCTGAAATAACATCTGTGAGTTCATCAAGATCAGAGCTGCTGTCCTCAAATACCTCCCACATAGTACAGTCAAAACACCCCTGGAGACCAAATACCTTCCACATTGTACAGTCAAAACACCCCTGGAGACAAGTGATACTGTTGTCATTCCAGGTCTGGACAGTTTTAACTGTGGGTTTCTCCCTCTCCAGGAGCCAGCAGTAGGTTGGCCTGAGGTAGACCACATTGTGGTCTGATGTCCCCAGGGGAGGTCTCGTGGTGACAGAGAACACCTTTGGTATTGTCCCATAGCACAAATCAAGAGTCCTATTTTCCCTAGTGTGAAATTTCACATACTGATGGTATGTGCGCAAAACTTTGTGCAAGGTAGAGTTGTTCAAATCCCCTCAAATAAATGTGGGTGCGTCGGGGGAGATGGATTCCAGCTTCTGTGACAGATTATAAATCATCTCTGATGCCTTTGTTATATTAGCTTTAGGTTGAATGTACACAACGGTAACAAACAATTGGGGGAACTCACGGGACAGATAGTAAGGTCGCAGTGACACAGAAAACAGTTCAATGTACAGGGTACAGAGTCTCTCTCTTACCAGGATTTACACCACTGGTCCCTGACAAGCAGGCAGACGCCCCCGCCATGATGTTTCCCTGTGACTGTCAGATCTCGGTCCGCTCTGACCAGAGTGAAGCCAGCCGGCTCCACTTCTCTGTCCTGGACTCTGTCATCCAGCCAAGTCTCAGTAAATGCCAGCAAACAGGCCTCCCGATATTCATGTTGGAAGCGCAGATTCGCTGACAACTCATCCGCTTTCCCCCTCAGTGACTGGGCATTAATCAGCAAGGTGGTGGGTAAGGGAAGTATGTTCTTAAAAAATGTAAGTCTTTGTCTGATTCCCCCGCATTTCCACGTTTGCATTTGGGTTTGTAATCCACTCGCAGACAATCAGGTATTAGATGGGCCATTGGGATATCCATCACGTTTGTATTTGTGTTGCATTGTAGTAAGAACTCCCTGCTGTATTGGATTCCACTGCCAGCAGTGTTTTCATAATTTAGTCCGTTCGTAGCGGGTATGTACACGATCAACAAGATCAGTCCAACACTCCACCACTGTAAATGCATGGTTGGCAGATTGTTTGTAAGCTAAGTGTACAAATTAAAAACATAAAATAACGCGACACCAAACGTCACACACACTGCATGTCGCAACAGACCTGCGTCCCTATTGTCACAAAACGGACAATCTGACAACGCTCTGAATTTACGAGCGCAGTCTGGCACTCCAGGTTGAATTTAAGAACACACCCGAAGTCATAAAATGTCTAACTAGTAATTTGTTATGCTAACTAGCTAGCAAGAGGTTGCATAGCAACAGCATCAACTTCCAGTAGACAGGTGAAGGGCTAGTACGCTCATGTTAAAGGATACTGTTTGTTTACAGTATACTAAAATTAACTAATAGTATATAGTTTGTAGCATATACTCATTTTTATTTATTTATTTTTATTTAACCTTTATTTAACCAGGTAGGCTAGTTGAGAACAAGTTCTCATTTACAACTGCGACCTGGCCAAGATAATGCAAAGCAGTTTGACACATACAACAACACAGAGTTACACGTGGAATAAACAAACATACAGTCAATAATATAGTAGGAAAAAAAGTATATATACAGTGTGTGCAAATGAGGTAAGATAAGGGAGGTAAAGGCAATAAAATAGGCCATAGTGGCGAGGTAATTACAATATAGCAATTAAACACTGGAGTGATAGATGTACAGAAGTATGAATGTGCAAGTAGAGATACTGGGGTGCAAAGGAGGAAAATAAATAAATAAATATAGTATGGGGATGAGGTAGTTGGATGGGCTATGTACAGGTGCAATGATCTGTGAGCTGCTCTGAGAGCTGGTGCTTGAAGCTAGCGAGGGAGATATGAGTCTCCAGCTTCAGCGATTTTTGTAGTTCGTTCCAGTCATTGGCAGCAGAGAACTGGAAGAAAAGGCGGACAAAGCAGTAATTGGCTTTGGGGGTGACCAGTGAAATATACCTGCTGGAGCGCGTGCTGCTATGGTGACCAGTGAACTGAGATAAGGGGGGGCTTTACCTAGCAAAAACTTGTAGATGACCTGGAGCGGGTGGGTTTGGAGACAAATATGAAGCGAGGGCGAGCCAACGAGAGCGTACAGGTCGCAGTGATGGGTAGTATATGGGGCTATGGTGACAAAACGGATGGCACTGTGATAGACTGCATCCAATTTGTTGAGTAGAGTGTTGGAGGCTATTTTGTAAATGACATCGCCGAAGTCGAGGATCGGTAGGATAGTCAGTTTTACGATTGGCAGCATGAGGGAAGGATGCTTTTTTTGCAATATAGGAAGCCGATTCTAGATTTAATTTTGGATTGGAGATGCTTAATGTGGGTCTGGAAGGAGAGTTTACAGTCTAAGATACCTATGTATTTGTAGTTGTCCACATATCCTAGGTCAGAAGCGTCCAGAGTAGTGATGCTGGAAGGGCGGGCTGGTGCGGGCAGCGATCGGTTGAAGAGCATGCATTTAGTTTTACTTGCATTTAAGAGCAGTTGGAGGCCAGGGAAGGAGAGTTGTATGGCATTGAAGCTTGTCTGGAGGTTAGTTAGCACAGTGTCCAAAGAAGGGCCATAAGTATACAGAATGGTGTCATCTGCGTAGAGGTGGATCGGAAAATCAGCAGCAGCAAGAGCGACATCATTGATGTATACAGAGAAGAGTGTCGGCCCAAGAATTGAACCCTGTGGCACCCCCATAGAGACTGCCAGAGTTCTGGACAACAGGCCCCCCGATTTGACACAATGAACTCTATCAGAGAAGTAGTTGGTGAACCAGGCGAGGCAGTCATTTGAGAAACGAAGATGGTTGAGTCTGCTGATAAGAATGTGGTGATTGCGAGTCGAAAGCCTTGGACAGGTCGATGAATACGGCTGCACAGTATTGTCTCTTATCGATGGCAGTTATGATATGCTCAAGGTTTAGGACCTTGAGCATGGCTGAGGTGCACCCATGACCAGATCGTAAGCCCGATTGCATAGCGGAGAAGGTACGGTGGGATTCGAAATGGTCGGTGATCTGTTTGTTAGCTTGGCTTTCGAAGATCTTAGAAAGGCAGGGTAGGATAGATATAGGTCTGTAGAAGTTTGGGTCTATAGTGTCTCCCCCTTTGAAGAGGGGAATGACCGCGGCAGCTTTGCAATCTTTGGGGATCTCAGACGATACAAAAGAGAGGTTGAACAGGCTAGTAATTGGGGTTGCAACAATTTCGTCAGATAATTTTAGAAAGAGAGGGTCCAGATTGTCTAGCCCGGCTCATTTGTAGGGGTCCAGATTTTGCAGCTATTTCAGAACATCAGCTATCTGAATTTGGGTGAAGGACAAATGGGGAGGCTTGGGCAAGTTGCTGTGGGGGGTGCAGGGCAGTTGACCGGAGTAGGGGTAGCCAGGTGGAAAGCATGGCCAGCCTTAGAAAAATGCTTATTGAAATTCTCAATGATCATGGATTTATCAGTGGTGACAGTGTTTCCTAGCCTCAGTGCAGTGGGCAGCTGGGAGGAGGTGCTCTTATACTCCATGGACTTGCTCCATACTCCAGTGTCCCAGAATATTTTTGAGTTTGTGCTACAGGATGCACATTTCTGTTTGAAGAAGCTAGCCTTAGCTTTCCTAACTGCTTGTGTATATTGGTTCCTAATTTCCCTAAAAAGTTGAATATCACGGGGGCTTTTTGATGCTAATGCAGTACGCCACAGGATGTTTTTGTGCTGGTCAAGGGCAGTCAGGTTTGGAGTGAACTAAGGGATATATCTGTTCCTGGTTCTCCATTTTTTGAATGGGGCATGCTTATTTAAGTATGTAGTATACAGTATGTTAGTATGGGTATTCGAGCACAGCTCTAGCGTCTTCCCCCTCTCCAACCCCTCCAACTCTCCTCTACCACTCCACCCTTCTACTGTAATCTGAACAGCAGAAAGTTGACTTCCTACTGCAGATTGGGTCCAAACACCATGTGGTTCAGTCAGTCTCATATTGTCTTTCTTTCAGCTGCACATTTCACTGTAAAAGCTTGTAAATGTGGTGTGTGTGGAAACTCTCTCTTCCTCAAAGGACTAGCCAAAGTCAATCCCGGCTGGGTAAATAGAAAAAGGAGGAAAGAGTAGTAGATTGGACTCGATTGACTTTGATTTGGAGTGGAATTCCACAAGCATGTACACAGCATACTACCAGGAAACCTCAAATGTAAGCAACGTATTTTTTCAAAACATCATGATGAAGACGTATCTGTGGACACTATATAATTAGATAAACAGACCTCACACCTTATCGGTCACTGGGCTGACAAGCGGTAGTCGGCAAGCAGACAGAGAAAGTGATGTGTAGAAAGTTCAGGTAGACAGTCCTATACCTACCTGATACCGTTACCTTGGCTGGGTGCCAAATGTCACCCTATTCAATATATAGTGCACTACTTTTGAACAGAGCTCTATGGTCGCCAGTCAAAAGCAGTGCACTATAAAATGAATAGGGTGCCATTTGGAACACAGCACTTACTACCTGACACAACACTTTCCACCGTCTCCAATTAGAGGAGGGGTAGAGGCAGAGAAGCTGTGTAATTTCTGTCCAGTTTTGTGAGTTGCTACCCATCACACAGGCCTGGGATTTCACTGAGCGGGGACGAGGGAGAGTGTGAACAACAGTTGGGGGAGTGTTGAACAGATGGTTGGGTAGAGAAGTTGGGTTAGGGAGCCGCGTAGAGCCGAAACAAGACACGAGGGTAGTCAGAGTGTACCGGGGCTGGTAGATGGATGTGTAGTCCACAAGAACCATGGGAGGAGGAAAAAAAGAGGTAGAAGGAGAGAAGGAACAGAAGAGAGGAACTAGGGGAGCATAGGGACAAGGGGGTGTCTGGGACCAAAGGGAGAGAGGGATTTTGGGAACAGGGGAAGGTAACCCTCTTGGGTCCACTGTGGTGGAGGGGTGGTTTGGGCTGTTGGAAGGTAAGAATGGACTTGCAGCATGAGACAACACATTCCCAGACCAAAGAGAGAAACAGACAGGGAGACATTGACACTCCTGGATTGTGTAGCCAAATTAAACCCTGGATGCACCTCTGACTTCTAAAACCACAATGGAATGATAATGGTTGTGTTGAAAGGGCCTTTAAACCTCTAGTAGAGCATTATTCATCTTTTTCAATGGATGATTTTGGACTGGATTACATAAATGGATTTCAGGCTGGATTTGAATGTCACATAAAAACACTATTTATTTGTTCCCTGAACAGTGTCATTGTTCAACCTGGCAGAGAGAGAGAGATACCTCTTTTGAAACAAGTGAATTAAATGTGTTTTTCTTTTTCATCTATAATTTGTTTTCCACATGTAGTGCAGAAAAACAAGTCTGTCAACTTTCCGAACACACTGATACCCAACCCTCCCCCATCACATTCACGTCTCCGACCGCCAACGACCGGTGTTGAACATTTATGGTTTCCTGAACATGCTCAATTAGCAGTTCTGGAAAACACAGAGCAGGGAACAGAGCATTGTATGTGTCTGTGCTTACACTTAACTGTAGTCTACCTGAGAAAAAAAGCTAAAGGGAAGGGGGAAAAAAAGAGAAAGGGAAATCAAATCCGTCAGTAAATTAGACTTTTTGCCCTGTGCACTTTCCATTTGAATTGGAAATACTTTTTCCACATTTTTATTTCCCTCCTGTGCTTTTTCCTGGTGGGTTTTCTCTGCTATCACATAGTGTTCAATGAGGCCCCCACCCCAAACCCTCACTGATGACATGCCCTTCTCTCTGTTACCGAGGAGGAGAGAGGAAAAACCTGTGTTCTCCAACATAAACAATGTCAACCCAGGAAAATTCACTCTTTTACAGCCATCCTTTCTTTGCAACAATTTAACTGAAGACATGCCCTGTATTTCTGAGGGGATAATTTAGTATAGTAGGTCTATTGATGCACTTGCTGGGTGCCAAATGTGTCCAGCGATAGATAGATGTCTTCATCTGTATGTACTTATGACCATCATACAAACTCTAATAGGGTGCCAAAACTTATATGGAGAATTGACAATCAGTGAGCGCTGGAAGGATGTAGGTAGATCATGAAAGTTCTGAGGAAGAGACAGAAGTAGGTTTTAGTCATAGAGATGGAAAGAGGTCTCATCTTTGTATCTGTGCCATTATGGCATCGGTGACAGCATGGACAGGACAACACCATTGAGGCTATCTCCATTTTAAAGTAGTCAATTTTCTTCTTTTGTGTTTGAAAGTCTAACATGTTGACTACACCGGCCTCATTGTGTGTGCAGGCGATGCAAAATATATGTACACTTACCTTAAAATCCACATTAGAAGAAGACTGAACAGGGAGAGATTCCTAGAAACTAACTAGGTTACCCTTTTTATCTGCGGATTAATTGTCGGAGTAGAGATTGTGCAAAGCTGTCATCAAGACAAAGGTTGGCTACTTTAAAGAATCTAAAATATATTTTGATTTGTTTAACACTTTTGTGGTTACGACATGATTCCATATGTGTTATTACATAGTTTTGATGTCTTCACTATTATTCTACAATGTAGAAAATAGTTGTTGTTTTTTTAAGAAAAACCCTTGAATGAGTAGGTGTGTCCAAACGTCTGACTGGCACTGTATATGTAAACTATATTTGCCCATCTTACTGATTTTAGCCCATAGAAACACACTGAATAACAGACTCATACATGCAAAATCAGAGAGTCAAAAAATAAATCCAAAGGAAGTTTGTTTTAAAGTGTCTGTCCTATATCTGAGAGACATAAGAAATATCAGGAAGTTATTATAAAAACATTTGACCCATATTTAACCCTTTTTTGGCAGCAAACTAGCTCCATATACTGTATACTTCCATTCATTTTTTAAACGGGTAGCGAACTACCTCCATACACTGTATACTTCCATTCATTTTTTAAACGGGTAGCGAACTACCTCCATACACTGTATACTTCCATTCATTTTTTAAACGGGTACCAAACTACCTCCATACACTGTATACTTCCATTCATTTTTTTAACCGGGTACCGAACTACCTCCATACACTGTATACTTCCATTCATTTTTTAAATGGGTAGCGAACTACCTTCAGACTAGTCTTGTGAGGCCTTTCTATAGAGGGGTCACAGTGTGTAGCCAAACTGTTTGGACGCTACAGACAGAAGTGAGGGTCTCATCTTTCCATAGAGTTGTCAAATTAGTTTCTAGGCCAAACCCTTTCGTGCGAAGACCAATTTACGGGATGTCTCCTGGTCTGACAAACACCGCTGTAGCTCAGCAACCTTCCACCGCAAATGTGGAAGGCCGACATTGGAGGATGTGGTGGATTGAGACGCAGTCCATGCAAAAAACAAACATTTATTTAGCTTAAACAGACAGATTTTCCTGGGGATTTAGATTTTCACGCGGGCATCGACTCTAGGCTTTTAAAATATGAAGGCTAAAAAGCAAGAATGAATGCACTAACTGTAAGTCGCTCTTGATGAGAGCATCTGCTAAATTACTAAAATGTTAAATATAAATGTTTTATATAGTTACGGTACTGTAGTTGAGGCAAACTAGCACTCGTTAAAAATAACCTCTGATCTCCATCTTGCTAGCTACTATTTTGTATTTTATTCAAGCGGATAAAGTTGTGAAGTAGAGAGTAACCTAGTTCCTCTCTGCCAAAAGAGTCCAGCATTGAAACCAGACCCTAGTCACTGTGTAGCCTAGGGTCGGCTTTTCGAGACTAAGGAGCCAGAGCGTAATGAAATGTTGCTGTGCTTTGTATATGGGAATCTTAACACAGGTGCACATACAATATATCTGAATTAATGCCAGATGGGTTGAATAAAGTGCAATGTAATGGTACGATTCTATCACTATGTTAGCCAAAATAGGACAGACTTTTCATGCATCACGAACACAAGTGATGTACCTGCCACAATTCAAACAAAATGACTTTATAGAGAAAAGCTGGCCAGAGTTATAGTTAGGCTGTGAAGTAGTTGGATAACTCTACAACATATCCCTGGACACGCTTTGTTTCCCAGTGATGAATTGTGGGTGGAGAAGAGGAACGGAGAGGTGTAGTAGCTGTGGTAGAAGCTGCATGACCAAGACTGAGAACAGAAACTGACTTTGACCTGACTTTCATCTTTGAAGCAGATCATTTGTCTAGCATAAAGTCTGTGTGGAGCTGAGCTCGCCTTGGAACAGAGAGAACCTTTATGCTTGCTAACTAAAATTCCCCTCCTTCAAAATCCCTGTTTAATTTCACGAGAGGCATGAGAGAAATGTTTGAAAGGGCAGGCATGTTCTTCCTAAATCTCCGGTGAAACTGTTAGCGTGGGAGTAATTAATGCTGTGTACTTGTATTTCTGTGTAAAGGTCAGCTAATCCCACAGGATAATCGTCTAACACGGTTAATAACCCTTCTGGAATAAAACAACTCCACAGTTTAGACCAGCATATATTTCAAGATGGTTTATGATGCTTTGTGCTGGTCTTTGCTAGTCAGCATCAAGCTGGTCTGACCAGCATTGTCTAACTGGTTCTGCTGGCTGACCATCATGGTCTAGCTGGCAGACCAGCATTCGCTGTGTTTTGGACACTGGTGATCAGCACAAGCTAAAGAAAAACCAGCATCAAGTCACATTATGTTGTCTTGCAAAATTATGTTTAAGTCCTATTCAAATCCAGCCAATCGATTCCCACAATGTGCATTCAAAATGACTGTCGGGGTAAGAAAGATGAATGAATAAGACTATCTAAACCATCTAATCTGGAACAACCATTTCAGTAAATGGGTGCAATAAATCCAACTAGCAGATTGTATTAGAATGTTATTTATCTTTGTGTAGTATACGAAATGTATTGATGAATTATTCAATGAATGTACATGTAAAAGCACAGATATTGAAACAAACAATTCTAAAAATCTAACCGCAATAACGCATGCTGCGAAATATGATAATGATGGGCTAGATTTTGCAGACCAGCAAAATTCTGATTACTTGAGAGTCAACCTCACTTGGGATTTGAACTCACAACCTCTCGGTTGCAAAGCTAATTTCCTGCTACACCACAGGATCTCTCGGTATGATAAGACTTGTTAAAAGATTTGCCCAAATAGACATTCTGTTATTTGTCGCTATGGGGGAACCCTTTTGGGTGCCACGTAAGAACCCTTTGATTTGTCCCTGTAGAGCAGCGTTTTCCAAACTCAGTTCTCGGGACGCCAAGGGGTGCACGTTTTGGGTTTCCCCCTAACACTACACAGCTGATTAATCATCTCGCTTTGATAATTTTAGTTGATTATCTGAATCAGCTGTGTAGTGTTAGGACAAAACCCAAAACGTGCACCCCTTGGGGAATCCCTCTGTATGGGAACCCGTTTGAGTTCCATTTAAAACCCTTTCATGAAGAACCCTCTGGTCAAGGTAGAACCAATGACAGGTCTCCAGTTATACTTATAGAACACATCTGACGTGCTTATGTACACACTATTAAAAATTACCTGTAATTTGACAGTACAAATACAGTATTTTTTACAGTTGAATTAAGGTGTTATTGTTGTAATATTACTTATTTATCTAACTTTAACTTTGAAATGTAGATGGGAGCAATGTGCCTGCAGGGGCACCTTAGCATATTTGAGGGCCAAGTCTAATATGTTGAATTTTGCCTACCGTTACTTGAAGTGTTGTACCAGTTGAGGTGGTTTAATCGTTATGTTGACAAAAGTTGAGCATCTAATTTGTCTACTCCCAGTTCTACAATCTTCGTAACAGCGTGTTGTGGTCGAGAGCTGCACTGTTAAGCGATTACTGTGCATTTTCTAGTAACTTAAGAAGGTGCTGAAAAAGTCAGTCTGATTCCCATTTAAAATAGATTTTTAAGTTACTAAAATAGCACCCATAATATCTTTAGGGGGATAAAAATGCTCAACATCTTTGAAAAAGTACTTTCTCTCATGGCTAAATACCAGGTAGTTTGAAAAGACAGGCTGAGTGGGCAAGAAGCTTATATCCATGAGCTTGCCTTGACTGACAGCTCTTTGAAACGCATATGTCAAGAAACTTGGATGCAGTGAGCAGTTTTGCAATAATATCATATCAAGCAAATTTGGCGATACACAAATCAACATTGAAATTGCATCAATGATGTAAAAAATGTTTTATACAAGTCCCATTTGTCAAGTCTCTTGTGACGCACAGCAGCACTGACGGATGTGTTTAAATGACAACTGGTGTACAAAACGGAAAGTAAGACGCAAAACCTAAACTTAAGACGGGGAAGCATAGAAATAGCTCACATTTTCACTAACGTACTGTCAGCTAGCTGCAAGCAGTTATTGTAAAATTCACAATAACTTACTGTGACTGATCTCTGTCATGCTCACTGACCTGCTGGTGTGGCAGGAAGGTCTGTTTGCTGCCAACTGAGATATTGAGGCCAGGTGAGGCTGGGTCCCAAGTGTGCTTACCACAAGGAATGCCTAGTAGGTGTGACGGACAGTGAGCTACTGGCAGCTAGTAGTTAGGTTACGTTTGATACCGGAGCTCCGAGGCATGCGCTGAAATCGCTAAGCAATGTACTTCGAAGCAATGTGCCGATGCCTGTATCACTTTATCAGAAGCATGTGATCAATGATGTTCGAAGCTTCGTTTCGTCAAACAACCACCTGATTGGTTTGGTATAGGTTTAGTAGAAGACATGTTGGACGTCATCTATAATAATTTGGCTGCTTTAAAATCTTTTCACCAGCAAGCGCCACTAGTGTACAGTACACTTTGTTGATCAAATCCTTAGTTAATGAACCTATTTGATACAATTGTCTTTAAAACATAAATGCTTGGGCCTCCCGAGTGGCGCAGCAGTCTAAGGCACTGCATCAGAACAGCCCGCCTGTGACCAGGAGACCCATGAGACGGTGCACAATTGGCCCAGCGTCATCCGGGTTAGGGGAGTGTTTGGCTGGCCAGGATTTCCTTGTTGCTGGCCGGGCGGCTGCAATCTGACTTTGGTTGTCAGTTGGATGGTGCTTCCTCTGCCACATTGGTTCAGCTGGCTTCTGGGTTAAGTGAGCAGTGTATCAAGAAGCAGTGTGCCTGAGAAGGGCGGTGTTTCAGAGGACACATGGCTCTCCACCTTCGCTTCTCCTGATTCCGTAAGGGAGTTGCAGCGGTGAGACAAGACTATAACTACCAATTGGGGAGAAAAAGGAAAAATAATGATGATAAAAGAAATAACAATGCTTCAGGAAGTGTCATTTCCCTATCGCTAGGTTTTTACAATAACTTAATGACATCTGGTTGCCAGTTAAGCTGGCCCTGACCATAGAGAGCTTTTATTCTCTATGTTGGTTAGGTCAGGGTGTGATTTAAGGGTGGGTTATCTAGGTGAATAGTATTTCTATGTTGGCCTCGTATGGGCCCCAATCAGAGGCAGCTGTTTATCGTTGTCTCTGATTGGGGATCATATTTAGGTAGCCAGTTTCCCATTGTGCTTTGTGGGATCTTGTCTATGTATAGTTGCCTGTGAGCATTATATTAGCATCACGTTATGTTTGTTCGTTTTGTGTTGTTCTTTAAAGTAACTGAATTTTACAATAACTTCATGACAGGTAGTTGTTAATTAAGTAACAAAATTCAAACAAAATTCACAGTAACTTCCAAACAATTAACTTCCATTAAGTTAATATGAAATGCACAGTAACCTTTTAACAATGCATCTCCTTAATATCACACATACTTATAAAAATAGCAAAATTGACAGAGACAAAAATATTCAAAATATTGATGAGAAATGTAACATTATACTATACTGAACAAATATATAAAATGCAACATGTAAAGTGTTGTTCCCATGTTTCATAAGCTGAAATAAAAGATCCCAGAAATTATCTGTATGCACAAAAATCTTATTTCTCTAAAATGTGGTACACACATTTGTTTACATCCCTGTTAGTGAGAATTTTTTCTTTGCCAAAGTAATCCATCCACCTGACAGGTGTGGCATATCAAGAAGCTGATTGAACAGCATGATCATTACACAGGTGCACCTTGTGCTGGCAAAATAAAAGGCCACTCTAAAATGTGCAGCTTTGTCACACAACGAAATACCACAGATGTAACAAGCTTTGAGGGAGCGTGCAATTGGCATGCTGTCACGTCTAATCAAGGTGGGTGGAATCAGGCACAGAGAGCAGAATGCGATCTTGAAGTTTATTCTCCGGTAGACAAACAAACACGGTCAACCCAAACAAACACAGGGTGAAATTATCCAACATAGGAATACAAACAAACCGGAGAATAAGAAAACCACGACAGACGAAAATGAATGACAAAATAAACAATCCCGCACAAAACAAGGGTGGGACAACCTACATTAAATACAGACACTAATTAACTAAACAACACACATGTGAAACCAATCAGACAAAACCAACAGATACACGAAAAGGGATCGGTAGTGGCTAGTAGGACGGTGACGACGAACGCCGAGCACCGCCCGAACGGGCAGGAGAGCAAACCTCGGCGGAAGTCGTGACACATGCTGACTACAGGAATGTCCAACAGAGCTGTTGCCAGATAATTGAATGTTAATATCTCTACCATAATCCGCCTCCAATGTCATTTTAGAGAATTTGGTAGTACGTCCAACCTGCCTCACAACCACAGACCATGTATAAATACGCCAGCCCAGGACCTCCACATCCGGCTTCTTCACCTGCGGGATCGTCTGAGACCCGGCACCTGGACAGCTGATGAAACTGATGTTTTTGTCTGTTATAAAGGCCTTTTGTGTGGAAAAACTCATTCTGATTGGCTGGGCCCGCCTCCCCATGGCTGTGCCCCTGCCCAATCATGTGAAATCCATAGATTAAGGCCTAATTCATTTATTTAAATCAACTGATTTCCTTGTATGAAAGTAACTAATTAAAATCATAGAAATTGTGGCATGTTGCATATATTTACGTTCAGTATAGATTATCAGTACATGTACCATCCTATGTGTAGGCCTTCCTCTGAAGGTACGTAACTTTGTCCTTTTTGTACCCCAGGGAATTACACTGTTCCCTAACTGTACCCTACCAGGTGACGTGGAGAAGATCTGTATCTGCGCCACATACTCTCACTACTGTTGTCCTCCAGGGCTTGGTTCTAAATCCCCCTCCTTTTCTCTCTATACACCAAGTCACTCGGCTCAGTCATATCCTCTCTCCTATCATTGCTATGCAGATGACACTCAACTTCTTTTCTCCTTCCCCCATTCTGACTACCAGGTGGCGACACACGTCTCAGCTTGATGTTGGCCCACCACCTGTTCAAAGACCTTTCCATCATGGTTGACAACTCTATTGTCTCCCTCCCAGAGTGCAAAGAACCTTGGCGTGACCCTGGAGAACACCCTGTAGTTCTCTACAAATATCAAAGCAGTGACTCGCTCCTGCATGTTCATGCTGTACAACATTCGTAGAGTACGACCCTATCTCACACAGGAAGCGGCACAGGTCCTAATCCAGGCGATTGTCATCTCCCGTCTGGACTACTGCAACTCGATGTTGGCCGGGCTCCCGGCTTGTGCCATCAGACTCCTGCAATTTATCAGAATGCTGCAGCCCACTTGGTTTTCAACCTTCCCAAGTTCTCCAATGTCATCCCGCTCCTCCGCACACTCCACTGGCTTCCAGTCGAAGCTCGCATCCACTACAACACCATGGTACATGCCTACGAAGCAACAAGAGGAACTGCCTCTCCCTACCTTCAGGCTATGCTCAAACCCTACAACCCAACCCAAGCGCTCCGTTCTGCCACCTCTGGTCTCTTGGCTTCCTCCTCCAATTTTTTATTTTTACATAACCTTCTTAAACCAATATTTGCACTTGATGACCCCCCCCCACCCCACCCTTTCTTGCTCTGACTTTGCTAATAACTACTTTGGGGAAAAGTGTACTTACTATGCCTGAGATATGTGGTTGTCCCACCTAGGTATCTTAAGATGATTGCACTAACTGTAAGTCGCTCTGGATAAGTGTGTCTGCTAAATGACTAAAATGTCAAATGCTAAATGAGTGTGGATATATGTTCTTGGTAATAAAGATGTACCTGGAGGCACTGAAACATTAATGCATTTCCACCCAAAATCTTGTAAGTTCAAATCCCCAAAGCATTTATTTAACAAAAGTTACATTACTGATTACAATTTTGGACAGGTGACTAGTAACTGTAATAGATTACATTTAGAAAGTAACCTACCCAGCCCCGGGGCCTCATTTATAAACTGTGCGTATGTACAAAATATACCCCAAAATGTGCATACAAAAGTTGGCATTTATAAACAAATGTAACTTGACATGAGAATGTGCTCACCTCCCTGCTAACTTGCGTACACACATCTGCTAGTGGTTGCAAAATTGTATTTCAAAGCTGGCAAGTAAGCACTTTGAGCAAATCAGGGATATGGTGAAAAGCGTATTCGTAAAAAAACTCAACATGAACAAGAATGCGGCCATTTGCCATTACTGAGGAGAGAAAATCTGTTTTATTTCCTCACCTTTTCTGGCCGTGATAGGTTCATATTCCCAAAGGAGCCAAAGGCTACAACAAATTATAATCCGCATCCCTCATTTAATTGAACCCAGTAGGACAGTTGATCATTTACATTGAAGTAAGCTACTGTAAGTTTAATTGCATCATTTTTTTTGTAGCCTGCCTTAGACAATGTTTCAGAATTCATGAGAAGTCCATCATATTTAGGTTGGGGGAAAAGTTGATGCAAGACATTGCTGAATTGAAATGTTCTGCTGACAGGTCCACAACAGTTTGCCATTGTTTTCTCTTTTGAAAACAGACACAGTCTGTTATTGTCGTGATAAAAGGTGAATGGAGGGTCTGATATATAACAGGAAACATGTGTATGTATGAAATGTCGCATGCCAATATACGCAAGGTTCATAAATGCCATTTTACTCAAGGTTCATAAATTAGTCCCCAGGTCCCTGAGCACTGCTATTTTTATGTTGGTATTATTGACTTGATTCTGGGCAACTTTTAGCAAAGTGCAGAAATTGGATTCTTGCCATTAAATCTGTGTCAATTGCAGTCATGCCCACAGACCTGGTGGCATAGCAGGAAATTCAGGTCATTAGCAACCAAGAGGTTGTGAGTTAAAATCCCAAGTGAGCTATACTGTAGTCTCAAGTAACCAGCATTCAGCAGTATGGTGTCCTTTTACATCAACAACAACTTAATTGAGCTGAAAAATTCAGTAACTTGTTGTTTACCTTATTTTCAACCGCAACCAGTAGCCTGTAGTGTACCATGAAATTACAGGAACGTTTTAACAGTGTAGCATTTTATGGCATAAAAGGAAAATGTGGAGAAGGAAAGAACAGGATGGTTCTTCATAAGAATCCTTCCTGATATGCAAATTATTATTTTTTTTTTACACATTTCGCACTTACAAAGCATTTCACTCTTACAAAGATCCCTCAATAACCTTTAAAAAAAAAAAGAATTGTGGATCAGCATGGTCAAACCACACCCATCATTATCAAATTACCCAGCATGCTCTATTGCAGTTAGATTTTTAGACTTGGTTGTTTCAATATCTGTTTTTGCATGTACATTGATTGATTACATAAATTAATTAATTGATGTTATACTACACAACGATGTAAAAGAACAATTCTAAACTAATCAAAATGGGTTAGTTGGATTTACTGCACCCATTACTGAAATGGCAGTTCCAGTTTACATCTTTTACTTTTTTTCAAAAATGTTATTTACTAACCTTTGCAGTCATTCTGAATGCAGAATGTGGGTGAATAGCAGTAGCAATTGTTGGATTTCCCAACTCAGGCTGGATTCCAGTAGTTATTAGACAACACATTGCCAATCAGAATTATTTTACTTATTACTGATTTTGCAGGTGGAAAAAACAAAACGAAGACTGGTTACCAGTGAAAAGAAACAACTAAGTAGACTCACTTTGGAGTTTGACTCTCAATATGCCTCAGTGCGATTTAGTTGTATATTTTATTCTGCACAAATCATATATTATGAAGGTCATACCAAAGCCAAGTTACCTTTCCCAGCATGCACTAATCAACACCTCACGGCACAACGCATCTCCCCTATTTGACCTAGATATTTTGTGTATGTATGGTATGTGTGCTGTTTTTAAATGTATGTAGTGCTGTCCTTGAGCTGTTCCTGTCTATTAATGTTCTGTATTGTATCATGTTTCATATTTTGTGTGGATCCCAGGAAGAGTAGCTGCGGCTTTCGCTACAGCTAATGGGGATCGTAAAACAATACCAGGCTTACAGTACACGGACAGATGACTTCAGTGGACGACAGACATGGCTAAGAGTTATGAGAAGGAGGCAGCAGCATGACAGACTCAACACCTTTTATTTCATCTTAGGGAATACTGACTGCTTAAGGACTTTCTGAGACCATGCTGGGTTGCGGATAGAAGCTGTCTCACTCATTAAGTCCACTTTGGACCATGCTGAACAAGTGTTTTCTTCATGGCTGCATTAGTGCTGATGTCACTGCCACATCCTGCCTTCCAAAGGGTCATGCTGAACATGGCGAACATTTAATAGACAAGGACAGAACTACATACATTTCAAAACAGCACACATACCATACATACACAAACTATCTAGGTCAAATAGGGGAGAGGTGTTGTGCCGTGAGGTGTTGATTAGTGCATGCTGGGAAATTTGACTTTGCTTTGGTATGACCTACATAATATATGATTTGTGCAGAATAAAATGTTACAACTAAATCGCATTGAGCCATATTGAGAGTTAAACTCCAAAGTGAGTCTACTTCTCTCCACTATAATGAGAAATAGAATACAATTGTATTATTACTGCAGGAACTTACTGCAGGGGTTCATCAGCCTGACAACAGGAGACAGCAGCTAAATTCAAGTGGCAGGAATGGTTAAAAACCGCAAAAATACAATTACAAAATACAGATCAACGCATCAAAAATAAACTACAAAATATACTTTTATTTTGTGATGTATTTCATTAAAATACATATATTCTTGTGTTTTAAAATATATAAATACATTTGCAAGTAGCCGGCCGAACAACAACAACATTCTCAGTGATGGTTACAAAAATGTTTACTTGACTGTACCATATGTTGTTTAACCACCTTAGTTGAGCAAGTCACTCTGGATAAGCGTGTCTGCTAAATGATCAAAATGTGAATGTATATGTGAAAATGAACAAACCAAAATTAACGGCAAAGCACAATATTGCTTCAGGGTGGCGCTCATTAGAATAACACTCAGCATGCTTTGGAATTGTACATTTTTTTACATATATTGTACATTTATATTTCATTAATTTAATAGATGCCTTTACCACACCATAGTTCTATTAGACTTCTGACACAAAGCAGGGTAAAAGGGGGGCACCAAAATATTAACTGCTATAAAGAAAAAAGGTATATAAAAGTATTTTGTATTTTGAAAATACAAATTAAAGTATTTCAATACTGCCCATCTGGCCGGTGGGGAGGGGGCATCACTACAGGCCCCTCAGGCCCCTCTTTCATTAGTGAAAGTCCCACCCCAAGGGAGAGTTCACACCAGCACTCCACTGCCACTCCCGCTCTTAAAGTGGAGTGGAACTATTTCACCTCTGCTAGCCTGCCTTCAAGTCTGCTAGCCTGCCTTCAAGTCTGCTAGCCAGCCTTCAAGTCTGCTAGCCAGTCTGCTAGCCTAGCTTTCTACCTCTATGCGAAACTGCCGTCAGGCTTGTTGCTATGTGAAGCCCAAGTGCGTACACTCTAGACTTCTAATGGCCAGCAAAGGAAAGCAGACATTTATCATTTAGAGAATAAATGCAAAACTTTGTGTTCTACTGAAGATTAGCAACAACTGCTCAGAAAATTGCTACCAGTCTCCGAGGGGGTAAATGTACTGCAGCTACAGGAGGGGGCCTGCTGCAGATGCTGCCTGGTTACCAAGACAACATCCAGGAAGAGAAAAGAGAGGGAGAGAAAAAGGAAAAAAAGAAACAAACTTCAAACATCATCTTTGGTGAAATTACAACAATGAAACATTCATCATCATATATGCATTTTAAACATGTCATGGAAAGTCGTTAATAATGTTTAAGTAGGTCACGATAATCAGATGCAACGCAGAAGAATAATAGCCCTTAACTCTGGCTTTATGGATCATAAATAGTTACTAAAATATATTTAAAATTACTATTATGCGAACACTGCCAGTTAATCCCTTTGCAAATGTCAGGCAGCAAGGCGGCTTGAGTTAACTGCTGAAATACTGTCTGACATTACATAGATCATTACCCTCAGGCTCAGTATGTTGCATGTCCTGTCCGGTGGCGACCCGTCATTCAGGGAAGGTGGGGCAGAGCCACCTGTTTTTGAGCCCCACATTTTTTGCAAAAAAATATATATATTTTTTGCTGTATTTTTGGGGGAGAGGGTGCTTGCCTGGTTCGCATGTTATTTTGGCATTAAAGCGTGTCACATATCAATTTGCAAACAATGGAAAATTATATATATATCATTGAGTTAATTAAGCCGCATACAAACATGGTCTCTTTTTTTGTTTTCTTGAGTAAGGGAGCTCCAAATGCAGGTGTTTCAGCCTAGCTGTAACGCTCAATGAGTGAATGGGTGTGGAGTCAGGCGCAGAGAGGAAAGGATGCGGGAAAACACGCTTTAATGTCCAAAAATCACAGGAACAAAATAGTATACCCAGCACAGGCGTAACTATAAAACAAAATAGTACCCTTATGTGAAATACCAGGACAGCGAGAAAACCCAACAAAACACTAACACCTCTCACAAATACAGAAGAACAAGCCCGCACAAACAGAAGCGGGCTAAACAAACTAAATAACCCCACTCTAACAACCAAACAATGAACAGGTGAAACCAAATTAGACAAAACCAAACGAACACGGAACAAAGGATCGGTGGCAACTAGTAGACCGGCGACGACGAGCGCCGAGCGCCACCTGAACAAGAAGGGGAGCCACCTTCGGTAATATTCGTGGCACTAGCTCAGTGCTTTCTGTGTGGGTGGTGGTGGGGCAAGCCAGCAGAAAATATGTAGAGTTGCATCGTGATTGGCCCAGTGTTCTGTCACTCATGGGGACACTATGTCACCGCCAAGTCTACGGGGAGAAGTGCACATCCAAGAAGTCTCAAGGTCATTGGACACAGATAAAATTACGTCAAATCACGTTATATCTACAGTAGCTTTGATTGGACTGATCATGTCAACATCATACTTTCAAAATCTTAGCTAGCAAGCTAGCAGTCATCATCATGAATCAAGTTAATCTAATGGCAAATCCGTTTTAATCCTTGTCATATGAAGAGAAATAATGAAGAGAAATTATAGATAAAACGTATCAGTGCTCATTGGCCATTGGACATAAACATTACACAACAAGTTGGATATCGCAAACTGGGAAAATACGTTTAGAACTTCATCAAACACGGAATTGTAAAATCTGAAAATCGGGCCTCTTTCTAGACCTACAACCTGAAGATCACTGACGTCATCATGATTAGACTTTTTTCCCCCCAGTGTTCCCAGTTGTCTTACAAGCACCATAAATCTAGAGAATGACAGACTTTGATGACAAAATTTGCCCATGAAGGACCGCCGCGTCACCTTCCTGTTCAAGTGGGCACAGCAATACAAGGTGAGTCCAAAAATGTATTGTATGCCGCTGGACAAATGATGTAATATGCCAATGAGATATGTATATTGCAGCTAAGTAATACTAAGTACATGTTGTGAAATAAGCTCTTAGTAGTCCATGTGCCTCACCCTAATAATGTTCTGAACAAATAGTTACATTGAGTACATCCGTCCTATTTCGCTCATTGTCTTAATCAAAATTACAGATTGCCTCTTATCCGTTGTCCCCTTATGCCATAGTGTATATCAAATCAAGTCAAATTAAATGTATTTATATAGCCCTTCGTACATCAGCTGATATCTCAAAGTGCTGTACCCAGCCTAAAACCCCAAACAGCAAGCAATGCAGGTGTAGAAGCACGGTGGCTAGGAAAAACTCCCTAGAAAGGCCAAAACCTAGGAAGAAACCTAGAGAGGAACCAGGCTATGAGGGGTGGCCAGTCCTCTTCTGGCTGTGCCGGGTGGAGATTATAACAGAACATGGCCAAGATGTTCAAATGTTCATAAATGACAAACATTGTCAAATAATAATAATCACAGACAGAACAGTTGAATCTGGAGCAGCAGCACGGCCAGGTGGACTGGGGACAGTAAGGAGTCATCATGCCAGGTAGTCCTGAGGCATGGTCCTCCGAGAGAAAGAGAGAATTAGAGAGAGCATACTTAAATTCACACAGGACACTGGATAAGACAGGAGAAGTACTCCAGATATAACAAACTGACCCTAGCCCCCCGACACATGGGAGGGGGGGGGGAAACCCAGACAGGAAGATCACGTCTGTGACTCAACCCACTCAAGTGACGCACCCCTCCTAGGGACGCCATGAAAGAGCACCAGTAAGCCAGTGACTCAGCCCCTGTAATAGGGCTAGAGGCAGAGAATCCCAGTGGAAAGAGGGGAACCGGCCAGGCAGAGACAGCAAGGGCGGTTCGTTGCTCCAGAGCCTTTCCGTTCACCTTCACACTCCTGGGCCAGACTACACTGAATCATATGACCCACTGAAGAGATGAGTCTTCAGTAAAGACTTAAAGGTTGAGACCGAGTTTGCGTCTCTCACATGGGTAGGCAGACCATTCCATAAAAATTGAGCTCTATCGGAGAAAGCCCTGCCTCCAGCTGTTTGCTTAGAAATTCTAGGGACAATTAGGAGGCCTGCATCTTGTGTGTATCAAATCAAGTCAAATTAAATGTATTTATATAGCCCTTCGTACATCAGCTGATATCTCAAAGTGCTGTACAGAAACCCAGCCTAAAACCCCAAACAGCAAGCAATGCAGGTGTAGAAGCACGGTGGCTAGGAAAAACTCCCTAGAAAAGGCCAAAACCTAGGAAGAAACCTAGAGAGGAACCAGGCTATGAGGGGTGGCCAGTCCTCTTCTGGCTGTGCCGGGTGGAGATTATAACAGAACATGGCCAAGATGTTCAAATGTTCATAAATGACAAACATGGTCAAATAATAATAATCACAGACAGAACAGTTGAAGGTATGTACGGCAGAACCAAATCAGAGAGATAGGTAGGAGCAAGCCCATGTAATGCTTTGTAGATTAGCAGTAAAACCTTGAAATCAGCCCTTGGCTTGACAGGAAGCCAGTGTAGGGAGGCTAGCGCTGGAGTAATATGATCAGATTCTTTGGTTCTAGTCAGGATTCTAGCATCCGGAACAATCCTGGCCAAATCCTGACAGTAAGGGCTCTTCGATACTGCACGGTACTGTCTTTCCAAGCTAGTCGGAAGACTTCCAGTTTGGAATGGCACCATTTCCGTTCCAATTTTCTGGAAGCTTGCTTCAGAGCTCGGGTATTTTCTGTATACCAGGGAGCTAGTTTCTTATGACAAATGTTTTTAGTTTTTAGGGGTGGAACTGCATCTAGGGTAGTGCGCAAGGTTAAATTGAGTTCCTCAGTTAGGTGGTTAACTGATTTTTGTCCTCTGACGTCCTTGGGTAGACAGAGGGAATTTGGAAGGACATCAAGGAATCTTTGAGTTGTCTGTGAATTTATAGCACGACTTTTGATGTTCCTTGGTTGGGGTCTGAGCAGATTATTTGTTGCAATTGCAAACGTAATAAAATGGTGGTCCGATAGTCCAGGATTATGAGGAAAAACATTAAGATCCACAACATTTATTCCATGGGACAAAACTAGGTTCAGAGTATGACTGTGACAGTGAGTAGGTCCAGAGACATGTTGGACAAAACCCAATGAGTCGATGATGGCTCCGAAAGCCTTTTGGAGTGGGTCTGTGGACTTTTCCATGTGAATATTAAAGTCACCAAAAATGTGAATATTATCTGCTATGACTACAAGGTCCGATAGGAATTCAGGGAACTCAATGAGGAACGCTGTATATGGCCCAGGAGGCCTGTAAACAGTAGCTATAAAAAGTGATTGAGTAGGCTGCATAGATTTCATGACTAGAAGCTCAAAAGAGGACAACATCCCTATCGTAAATGTTAGCAACACCTCCGCCTTTGCGGGATGCGCGGGGGATACGGTCACTAGTGTAGCCAGCAGGTGAGGCCTCATTTAACACTGTAAATTCATCAGGCTTAAGCCATGTTTCAGTCAGGCCAATCACATCAAGATGATGACTATAATTGTTCATTGACTATAATTGCCTTTGAAGTAAGGGATCTAACATTAAGTAGCCCTATTTTGAGATGTGAGGTATCACGATCTCTTTCAATAATGACAGGAATGGAGGAGGTCTTTATCCTAGTGAGATTGCTAAGGCGAACACCGCCATGTTTAGTTTTGCCCAACCTAGGTCGAGGCACAGACACGGTCTCAATGGGGATAGCTGAGCTGACTACACTGACTGTGCTAGTGGCAGACTCCACTAAGCTGGCAGGCTGGCTAACAGCCTGCTGCCTGGCCTGCACCCTATTTCATTGTGGAGCTAGAGGAGTTAGAGCCCTGTCTATGTTGGTAGATAAGTTGAGAGCACCCCTCCAGCTAGGATGGAGTCCGTCACTCCTCAGCAGGTCAGGCTTGGTCCTGTTTGTGGGTGAGTCCCAGAAAGAGTCCCAATTATCTACAAATTCTATCTTTTGGGAGGGACAGAAAACAGTTTTCAACCAGCGATTGAGTTGTGCGACTCTGCTGTAGAGCTCATCACTCCCCCTAACTGGGAGGGGGCCAGAGACAATTACTCGTCGCCGACACATCTTTCTAGCTGATTTACACGCTGAAGCTATGTTGCGCTTGATGACCTCTGACTGTTTCATCCTAACATCGTTGGTGCCGACGTGGATAACAATATCTCTATACTCTCTACACTCACCAGTTTTAGCTTTAGCCAGCACCATCTTCAGATTAGCCTTAACGTCGGTAGCCCTGCCCCCTGGTAAACAGTGTATGATCGCTGGATGATTCGTTTTAAGTCTAATACTGCAGGTAATGGAGTCACCAATGACTAGAGTTTTCAATTTGTCAGAGCTAATGGTGGGAAGCTTTGGCGTCTCAGACCCCGTAACGGGAGGAGCAGAGACAAGAGAAGGCTAGCCGACTTGTTGCTTAATGGGGAAAACCGGTTGAAAGTTTCTGTCGGCTGAATGAGCGGCACTGGTTGAGCATTCCTACAGTATTTCCCTCCAGAAACCATGAGAAAGTTGTCCTAAAGTTACTATCTGTACTTACTGGTGGCACAGGAGCTGTTTCATCCTTTCCTACACTGAAATTACCCTTGCCTAACGATTGCGTCTGAAGCTGGGCTCGCAGCACAGCTATCCTCGCCGTAAGTTTTGCCAAACCTAGGTCGAGGCACCTCCTGTATATTATGAGTACAACGAAGGCATTATGTTAATGTTACTACTTAGCTTCGGCTGTTGGAAGTCCTGACGAACCACGTCCAGATAAAGCGTCCGGAGTGAAAAAGTTGAATGAAAAAAAAGTTGAGTCAGGGAAAAACAAAAAATATAAACGCTAATTAAAAAGTAAAAAACGTAAAGTTGTCAGGTAGCAAAGTAAGGTTGGCAACAAAACACACAGCAACACGTAAACAAGCCTGCACGTTATGACCGGAAAGAAGAGAGGAGATAGCGTTTGTTGTCTTCAGAGTGTTACATTGGGTCTGTCTGTGACATGCTTTATGATTCACTAGAGGAATGAGTGTGAACATCTCAATTGAGATGAGATGTGAGATGTGTACATCTCAATTGTCAGTAGAAACTACATTTGTTTAAGCAAGTCAGCCATACCAGATATGTTTTTTTTAAAGGCAGTAAATGAGGCTGAATGGTAAGTGGTAAGGTGTTGGGACAGCTTTATGTAGGCCCTAACCGTTTTTGGGCACCATTTGGCAGCATTATAGTGCTAGTAATGTATTGTTTAGTGTTATGTTGTGTTGTGTAGTGGGTTTGCTGGCATGCATCCCACATACATTTCTTTGCCCCACCAATATTTACATGCTAAAATCGCCACCGATCCTACCTTATGTCCTATAGTGTCACTTTAAAGATGCGTAATAATGGTTTTGTATGATTTCAGCTAGTAGTTTGGAAATAGTCTTGAGTCAAAACGGTTCCCTGAGAATTGTGTACTACATCATCCATGTCATATAATATGTTGTGTCCTGCAAAATTAGTATGATGTTGTAATTCATATGATAGGTTATGAATCATTCCAAATCTGTTGAGATTAAGATCCCGTTCAATCGCTTTACGTTTTTTGACCGTGGGTAGAGTCAAGCACCTTTACTCCATTGTCTGTCACCCCAACTATAAGTCCCCTTGGTTACTGTGCCCGTTAAGGCAGCGGTCCTGGCTGCGTTGCTGGTGTCAGCGACATGGGCTAAAATAGGAAATAACGTCCCTCTGCTTCCCTGTGGCCCGGCTGGCCAGTGAGTCATGGCCCTGCCACCTGTTCTGTTGGTTGGAACACAGGTTAAAGAGTCAGACTATCCCTAACACAACACCACACAGAACCACCATCACCTCATGTGCCATTAAACTCTTTTTAAAAGTCATCATTGGCCCCATGGTGAAATCCCTGAGCGGTTCTTCCTCTCCGGAAACTGAGTTAAGAAGGAAGCTTGTATCTTTGTAGTGACTGTATGCATTGATACACCAGCCAAAGTGTAATTCATATTTTCACCATGCTCAAAGGGATATTCAATTTCTTAAACCAATCTAGCAATTCACTGCTCGACTGAGGGACCTTACAGATAATTGTATTTGTGGGCTACAGAAATGAGGTAGTCTTTCAAAATATCATGGCACACACTAATTGCACACAGAGTTATTGCCTGACTTGTTAAGCACATTTTTTTTAATCTAAAACTTAAATAAGTTTGCAAAAGAGGGGTTGAATACTTGACTCATGACAGATTTGTATTTTTTTTAATGAATTAGTCAAATGAAAAACAATTCCACTTCGACATTATGGGGTATTGTGTGTAGGCCAGTGACAAAATCTAAATTGAACCAATTTTAAATTCAGGCTGTAACAAAAAGTGGAAAAAGTCAAGGTGTGTGAATACTTTCCGGGGGCAAAAACCCTGACACAGTCTAGAAAGAGTGAAAGAATGGGGAGGGAGGTAGAGAGAGGGAGAGATTCTGGATCTGCTCCAGTGAAGACTGGCTTGACAGACACCCAAACAATAGGCTGGTCAAGCAGGACATGGTTAGGCCAGTAATACCAGAGTTGTAACGTACAATAAGCACATGTCCTATGAAGGATGATATGGACCCATAGTGAGGCCAGTGCATCACAAGAAAATAGCATTAGAATATAAATACTTTAATTGCTTCTCATTATGAGCTTTCCATGAGACCATCACACAAAATAACTAACAGCTGGCATAGCATGAGAGTAATCTGAACTGATCCACACAAAAAGATGGCACACACACACAGTACAGTACGCACGCACACAAAAACTGTAAACAGACATATTCCAACTACAAAAACAGTCACACACAGAGACAAACTAGATTTCTCAAGGCGGATAATGCATGTTCATCCAGACCGTAATCGTGCAACAAGATCTGTGAGCAATTTCAAACAGAGTAGCCTGTGGCATTATAGAACAGTCTAAAACACATCCAGCCCATTAGTCATTATGTTTTCCCCACATCCGCCTGAGGAGTCTATCAGTGGGGTTTACACTCATTTTGTTAAGAGCCATCATGGGAACCAATTTGGAGGAATGCACCTCAAAGAAACATGGTTATTTACTGAGCTGATGCAAATTGTATGGCTTGTCAGGACGTCCATGCAATGAATCACTGGAAAACATGTCACAGAGTCCCTTTGGATGGAAACTTCCCAGTGTGTAGTTAGTGCTTACTGTAGAGGAGTTTCAGCTGTAAATAACCATGCCGTCATGCCAGAGAGAGGTGGCCTGTTGTCACTCTGGTCCCTTCTAATTCTGCTCCAGATATTTACAGCATAGCGACAGCTAGCGACTTGATCCCTCCTCTTTCGCAATGCTATATCTGTCTGTCTGTGCTGCACTCTTGTCCCCTTGTTCCAAGAAACATAGAACCAAAATAATGGATGACAGAGAGACAAAGAAAAACAAAGAGTCAGGGTGAATTCTACTGAGACATTACTTCCCATACACTCTTAAAAGTTAACGAGCCTCGAAGAACCGTATGGTGTTCAGAAGATTACCACCATCTCCCGAGTGGCACAGTGGTCTAAGGCACTGCATCACAGTGCTAGCTGTGCCACTAGAGATCCTGGTTTGAGTCCAGGCTCAGTCGCAGCCGGTCGAGACCGGGAGAGCCATGGGCAGTGCACAATTGGCCCAGGGTCACCCGGGTTAGGGGAGGATTTGGCCGGCGGGGATGTTCCTGTCCCATCGTGCACTAGCGACTCCTGTGGCGGGCTGGGCGCAATGCACGCTGACACGGTCGCCAGGTGTACGGTGTTTCCTCTAACACATTGGTGCGGCTGGCTTCCGGGTTAAGCGGGCGTTGTGTCAAGAAGCAGTGTGGCTTGGCTGGGTTGTGTTTCGGAGGACGCACGCCTCTCGACCGTCGCCTCTCCCGAGTCCGTACGGGAGTTGCAGCGATAGGACAAGACTAACTATCAATTGGAAACCACGAAATTGGGGAGAAAAAGGGATACAAAGATTGCCACTGTGTGGGAACCTTTTTAGGTCAAAAAGGTTCCTTGAGGAACCACTCTCAAACAGTTATTAGTGGAGCTCTTGTTAAGGTTCAAACAGGAATCTTTTCGTGATGGGAGGGGTTACATTTTGAACCTTTTTTAAATGTGTTGTAGCGGCGGAAGCCGAGCAAAAGATTGGAGACGTGGCTTATTGGCTTTCAGATAGTTATATTTGGCCACCTGAAAAAAAAATATATATATTGAGAGTTGCCACAATGGAGGGTCTGTAAAAACATGAGGGAGAGGGTATAGCCTTTTGACCTTTTATTGAATAGATTTCTTTCTCTTTGGTCTTTGTAGGCTTCAGACAGTGTAATAGGTAACAGATAATGGTTGAACAAAGGTACAAACAGAAACAAGACAATGATAGCTGCATATGCACATTAAAAGGTACATGTATATACAGTGCATTCGTTACAGCCTTATCCTAAAATAAAAAATAAATACCTTATTTACGTAAGTATTCAGACCCTATGTATTCACCCTTGCTATGAGACTCGAAATTGAGCTCAGGTGCATCCTCTTTCCATTGATCATCCTTGAGATGTTTCTACAACTTGATTAGAGTCCACCTATTGTAAATTTGTTGTATTGGACATGATTTGGAAAGGCACACATCTGTCTATATAAGGTCCCACAGTTGACAGTGCATGTCAGAGCAAAAACCGAGCCATGAGGTCGAAGGAATTGTCTGTAGAGCTCCGAGACAGGATTGTGTCGAGGCACAGATCTGAGGAAGGGTACCAAAAAATGTCTGCAGCATGGACGGTCGCCAAGAACACAGTGGCCGCCATCATTCTTAAATGGAAGAAGTTTGGAACCACCAAGACTCTTCCTAGGGAGGTGACCAAGAACCCGATGGTCACTGACAGAGCTCCAGAGTTCCTCTGTGGAAATTGGAGAACCTTCCAGAAGGACCACCATCAGGCAATTATGGTAGAGTGGCCGGACAAAAACCACTCCTCATGACAGCCCTCTTCAAATGGAATTAAATGTATTTAAAAAGCCCTTCTTACATCAGCTGATATCTCAAAGTGCTGTACAGAACCCCAGTCTAAAACCCCAAACAACAAGCAATGCAGGTGTAGAGGTACGGTGGCTACGAAAAACCTAGAGAGAGGCTAGAAAAAACCTAGAGAGAATCACGGTGGCTAGGAAAAACCTAGAGAGGAACCAGGCTATGAGGGGTGGCCAGTCCTCTTCTGGCTGTGCCGGGTGAAAATTATAACAGAACATGGTCAACATGTTCAAATGTTCATAGATGACCAGCAGGGTCAAATAATAATAATCACAGTGGATGTCGAGGGTGCAACAGGTCAGCAACTCAGGAGTAAATGTCAGTTGGCTTTTCATAGCCGATCATTCAGAGTATCTCTACTGCACCTGCTGTCTCTAGAGAGTTGAAAACAGCAGGTCTGGGACAGGTAGTACATCCGGTGAACAGGTCCGGGTTCCATAGCCGCAGGCAGAACAGTTGGAACTGGAGCAGCAGCATGGCCAGGTGGACTGGGGACAGTTTGCCAAAAGGTACCTAAAGGACTCTCAGGCCATGAGAAGCAAGATTCTCTGGCTTGATGAAACCAAAATTGAACTCTTTGCCAAGTGTCATGTCTGGAGGAAACCTGGCACCATCCCTTTGTTGAATCATGGTGGTGGCAGCATCATGCTGTGGGGATGTTTTTCAGCGGCAGGGACTGGAGACTAGTCAGTAACGAGGGAAAGATGAACGGAGCAAAGTACAGCGAGATCCTTGATGAAATCCTGCTCCAGAGCGCTCAGGACCACAGACTGGGGTGAAGGTTCACCTTCCAACAGGACAACGACCCTAAGAACACAGGCAAGACAACGCAGGAGTGGCTTCGGAACAAGTCTCTGAATGTCCTTGAGTGGCCCGGCAAAATCCTAGAGGAAAACCTGATTCAGCCTGCTTCCCACCAGACACTGGGAGATAAATTGACCTTTCAGCAGGACAATAACCTGCCAAAACTACACTGTAGTTGCTTACCAAGAAGATAGTGAATGTTCCTGAGTGGCTGAGCTAAAGCTTTGACTTAAATCTACTTGAAAATCTATGGCACGACTTGAAAATGGTTGTCTAACAATGATCAACAACCAATTTGTCAGAGCTTGAATAATTGTTTTAAGAATAAGAATAAAAGCTCTAAGAAAACGTACCCAAAAAGAATTCACCAATCGCTGCTAAAGGTGCTTCTACAAAGGATTAACTTTGGGTGTGAATAATTATGTAAATGAGATATTTCTGTATTTAATTTTCAATAAATTAGCGAAAATGTATAAAAACACTTTCACTTTGTCATTGTGATGTATTGTGTATAGATGGGTGCGAAAAAATGATAATCAATGTTGAATTCAGTCTGCAACATAAAATGTTGAATAAGTCAAGGTGTATGAATACTTTCTGAAGGCACAGTAAATATCTTAGAACGTCCTCCCCTTTCCCTGCTCAAACCTCCGTTATGCTACTGCTAGCACACATTTCAGCACAGGTAGCTGGGTCGTTCCATGAAATTAGTGCCTTATGCATCCCTCTGAAATTTTAAGTAGAAATTGTGCACAAGTATTGAATTGTAAAAGCCTGTTATATTAAATGAAGTGCCTTTTAATATAGACCACATGTACAATTATTTAAATCAGATTTTGTCTGATTTGTTGTTTGGCTAAAGTTCAAAAATTCTGAATTTTGATTTGTTCCTCTTAGCATCCTCTGTGACTTCTAGGATGAATGTAGCCCACAAAAACAAAAAAACATTTCTCCAGTTTTTTTCCATCATTGTAAAGTCCTAGTTATTTTGTTGCTTTGACAAAGTCATTTCTGAAGATTATTATTTATTTCATGTGATTAATTATTTATTTTAAGTTAAATAAAACCCTGTCACTCATTTTAAGGTCAACCATGTTACGTAAACTGAGCTCTCGTTTTAATATGATGAAACTATTCCTTCTCAAATATATTTTTCAGAATAAATATTGAACATCTAATAGTCAAATCATAGTGTATAAGCTGGCGAGCTGGTTCTCCTCTTTTGTGGTGGAAAACTGAGCTGATCGAACATAACACGTCAACCCTGTTACCCATATATAGACAGGCTAGAAATGTTTTAGCAAAACATTTTGTGAAGCTTGCATTCATTTGCCCCTCCCTGTTGCACACAACAAGCTTCCATTCCCCCTGTCACATGGCTGATTTAAGACTAATTTGTCAACCTTCTTACTTTATTTGGCACTTATTGGGCACTTACTACAGTATTTTTTTTAGATGGGAAAATATGTTTTTTATTAAGTTGAATGTGCTCATTATGACAGAATGAATGACAAAATGTTTTACAAAATTCAAACGGCACCTAATTGGTGGAATGACCCAGCTGACACTGATTTTTTTATCATGGGTTTTAATCACCCAAGTCCTCCGTCTCCTCTTCATTTAATGAGGGCTTCGGTGACAAACCCATGTTGTTGAATCATGGAATGTAGGTGGAATCTAATACACCAGCTCCAACCCCTGCCCACCCCTCCACCGACCCTGTTCTATGGCTGGTGAGAGATGTCTGTAGGTCTGCATGGGTGGATCCAGCTCTCATTCTACCCCGTAACACAGGCGTTTCAAAATGGCTTCCTGTAACCAAAGGCCAGAGGGTCATCCAGCAAGACGCTTCACTGCACTGTAACACTGTGAATACTGTGACCAGACATAAAGTGATGACCTGGTTTACATCATTTTTTCTTGCATGTTTGTAACAGATTGACATACACTTAAAAAAAAAGTATAAACTCAACATGTAAAGTGTTGGTCCCATGTTTCATGAGCTGAAATAGTACTCCAGAAATGTTCCATATGCACAAAAAATCTTATTCCTCTCAAATTGTGTGCACAAATGTGCTTACATCCCCGTTAGTGAGCATTTCTCCTTTGCCAAGACAATGAATCCTCATGACAGGTGTGGCATATCAAAAAGCTGATTAAATGGCATGATCATTACACAGGTGCACCTTGTGCTGGGGACAATAAAAGGCCACTCTGTTGTTTTGTTGCACAACACAATGTCACAGGTGTCTCAAGTTTTGAGGGAGTATGCAATTGGCATGCTGACTGCAGGAATGTCCACCAGAGCTGTTGCCATAGAATTGAATGTTAATTTCTCTACCATAAGGCGCCTCCAACATTGTTTTAGAGAATTTGGCAGTACGTCCAACTGGCCTCACAACCGTAGACGTTGTGTGGGTGAGCGGTTTGCTTATGTCAACATTGTGAACAGAGTTCCCAATTTAGGTGGTGGGGTTATGGTATGGGCAGGCATAAGCTACGGACTAAGAACACAATTGCATTTTATCAATGCCAATTTGAATGGACGGAGATACAGTGACGAGATCCTGAGGCCCATTGTGCCATTCATCCGCCACCATCACTTTATGTTTCAGCATGTCGCAAAGATCTGTACAAAATTCCTGGAAGCTGAAAATGTCCCAGTTCTTCCATGGCCTGCATACTCACCAGACATGTCACCCATTAAGCATGTTTGGGATGCTCTGGGTCAATGTGTACAACAGTGTTCCAGCTCCCGCCAATATCCAGGAACTCCGCACAGCCATTCAAGAGGAGTGTTACAACATTCCACAGGCCACAATCAACAGCCTGATCAACTCTATGCGAAGGAGATGTCACTCTGCATGAGGCAAATGGCAGACACACCAGATACTGATTGGTTTTCTGTTCCACGCCCCTACCTTTTTTAAAGGTATCTGTTACCAACAGATGCATATGTGTATTCTCAGTCTTGTGAAATCCATAGATTAATTTATTTAAATTGAATGATTTCCTTATTTGAACTGTAGATGAGTAAAATTGTTGCATGTGCATTTATATTTTTGTTCAGTATAGATAGACATGTTCATTTGTGAGCAAAGCTTGACCCCTAACCCCTACAGCAGGGGTAGGCAACCCTGTTCCTGGAGTGCCGCAGGTACTGCAGGATTTTGTTCCAACTAGGCACCACACCTGACCAACTGAGCTAATTGATCAGTTCAGTGATTGCCTAAATTCAACACACCTGGTCTTCCAGCTCGGTTAAATCAAAAACATGAAGTGTCTGCGGCACCTACCTCATGCCATACACCAAACTCCCCAGTATCTCCCAGCAACTCCGCAGTATCTTTCATCTGTCAGTATATGGGTTTACAGTGTGTCAGTAAGGGCAGTACACTGTCCAGTGACAGACAGGGTCATCAGGAAGACCTTTTCCCATTAGACAAAGGACAGACCACCTGATGTTGCTAACAACAATGCCTGTGTAACTGGCCATCGTTAACACTCCTATGAGTACATGCTATGATGTGTTACATAGGCTAAGTTGCATTAGGAAACAGTGTACACAGTCTCACTGTGCTGCCAAATGTCCATATCCATACGCTCTGCGATTAGCTGCACTCTTGTAGTAACAACCTTCTACACTCTTAGAAAAAAGGGTTCCAAAAGGGTTCTTTGCAGAGGGATAGGGTACTACAAATAACAGTTTTGATCAGAAGAACCCTTTTTGGAAGAAAGGGGTTCTACCTACAACCTTTAACATTCTAAGAACTGTTTTTGGAAGAAGGGTTCTTGATGATTCTGGAAGGCAAGAAGGGTTCTACATAGAACCATACATAATATGTCCTAGCATGCTCTATTGCAAGGAGATTTTTAGGATTGTCTGTTTTTTTTCTCTCTCTCTCTCTCACTCACACACACACTCACTCTCACTCACACACACACTCACTCTCACTCACTCACTCACTCACTCACTCACTCACTCACTCACTCACTCACTCACTCACTCACTCACTCAGTGGTTAGGAGCAGTGGGTGGTGCCCTTGACCAAGGCAGTTAACCCCCAAGAACTGCTCCCTGGGCACTGATGATTTCGATTAAGGTAGCCCACAGCAACCTCAGGGGTGTGGTTAAATGTGGAAGACACATTTTGGTTGAATGCATTCAGCTGTGCAACTGACTAAGTATCCCTTTTATTTTCTCTGTTTCTTTCTCTCTCCCTTCCTCCAACTCGATCATTTCACTGTAAATAATGTTACCACCTGGTCCGGTGGCTGACCCCTGCTCAGAGATTGCCTCACTGTTGAAACCTGCTGGTTTGATTCATGAAATTAGCTGGAAAGAATCTATAGGCTGGTTCACTGAGCACAACTAATGAGTCAGAAAATCCGATTTTCCAAAGTTATTTCAGTGTTGGCGTAGAGTCCAGGCGATCATTAGCGGTTGTCGGGGAGAGGAGTGAAGAAAGAGAGAGTTAGAGACGGAGGGGGAAGCAGGGATCACCAACAGACCGTGTCCTCTCCTGAGACTGTTTGCCCTTGCCTCTCACACAGGTGCACTGTACGTCAGCCCCTCTCTCCCCCTCCATCCATACCTGAGGTGTGAAATGAACACCCCCCCCCCCCCCCCACACTCCTAGTCACTTTGGTGAACAATACTCCTGTGAGGAGTAGCCTTGACCGAGCCCTGAAGACTTGCTCTAGCTCCACAAGTTAATATCCACTGCAACAGAGTGTTATTTTCACACCATTACAGTAGGACTACAAATAGTGTACATTTTGTACATTCAGAGTTAAATATTTAACACTTTCAAAAGTGTTATTTTAACACCAGTACAGTGGGAGACATATGTTCACTGACAATGTTGTACATTTTACACTTTCAGAGATAAATGTACACTGTTGATCTTGCTGTACACAGACACACCGTGGGACATATGGAAAGGAGAAGCAGGCTGGCAGTCCTTGGGGTTGGAAAGGATCTATTATAGTAGGTCAAAACCTACAATCACTCGCAGTAATTCAAGCATCAGAATAAGATATCTATCTTATTCTGCCTCCCCATCTCTCCCCCACTCATCTTTTCCCATTAAATGCACCGTATTGATGTAAGCATTAATTGATTGATAGTCATCTTTTTCCATTGAACGCAGTAAATTGACATAAGCATCTATCAGTTGACACTCTTCTTTTCCCATTGAATGCAATGTATTGACATAAGCGTCAACCCTGCACTCTTAGAATTAGCAGTGGCTCGAAGGACCTTAACCTTTTACTGCAGTGTCTAAATCAGCGTCACACAGTGTGTTTCTTGGTAGTCTTAAACCAATCTACTTTGAAACAAAAGTATACACCTCACAGACATTGTTATGGGCTTAAAAAGAAGAAGACACCTGTCCCATGTCAGATATATAATTGAAATGTATTCTATTTTGAGTTTCTATCCCAATATTATACTTGATATACATCACAGAAGACTGAAATATAACAAATCCGTTTGACATAGAAACACCAGATTTTCAGCTTGTTTTTTGAAATAATGTTTATTAACTATGAAGTTATGAAAAATATGAATAACATTCCACCCATGAGGCCACTAGGTCATTTGACAGGGTTCCTCTGGAGTGGAGGTGTGGCTTAGTAGGGGCTTGGATTTAAGATATATTTTTTGGGGGGAAGCTGTTAAAGTAAATGTCATTCCTGCTCATTGTATTGTCATCATCTGTTCTGTTGTATTGTCATCATCTGTTCTGTTGTATTGTCATCACATGTTAAGGTTGATCACTGACAGTTTTGTAGTTTCAATGAGGTTAGCAGGCCTATGCAAATCCAACATTTATAAAAGTTACCACTGTATTACCATGTGATCAGCAATGATAATATTATTACTATTACATTAGAATATGTAATATCCATAAATATTCAAGGAATTTGCCGTGTACAAACTTAACATGATGAACAAGAAGGACATTTATGGTAACGCATGACCAAAAATAACTTGTGGCTTAGCCACGCCTCCAATCTGATTGGCTGCCACCTCTACAATATGTTATTAAATGTCCCGAACAGTCATTCTGATTTCCATGTAAAATAGCCTTTTGAGGCCTAAAGTCTTACTGGGCATGGCCCTACCTAATTTCCACTTCTACTTTTGGGCTGCCAACTTCCGTGTAATTCTGTACTGGATCTGTGCAGATACCCCAGATATCATCCAGCATGGTTGAAGATAGAGTATTCCTCATGTATACCATCCTCACTGGCTGCTTTGGCACATTCCCCTATTCACTCTGCTACTTAAGGTTATACCAAAAACATTATAGTAAAAAACGCTCTCAAGATCTGGAATCAGTTTAGACGTCGCTTTGGTTTGCAAACCTATTCATTAAGAGCCCCTCTACTTGGAAATCACGTTTTCCATCCATCCCTAGTAGATGGAGCCTTCTCCATTTGGTTCAACCTTGGCATCAAATCATTCACTGATTTGCATATTGGCGGCATGTTGGCATCGTTCCAACAACTCTCAGCTAAATTCCACCCTCGGAATAGTAATTTCTTTAGATATTTACAAGTGCGCAAGCTTGGTCCGTGACATGACATCTCAATTCCGCACTCTTCCTGTGGGCCCTCCCACTGACACATTTTGTTACACAATCCCCAACTGTAAAAAGTTTCTTATAGCTATAATAAAATGTACTATTTTCACAATTCTTCATTCACAGCTATTAACACTTTATGGAACAGTATCTAGGTGATGAGTTTACTGATTTGAAAATCAAACTTGAAAATAAAAGACAGCCGCACACTCTAGGAGCTCCGATGCAAAATGTAATTACCAACGTTTCGACAGCCAAGTTGTCTTCATCATTGTATAATCACATTATAATGACTCGTTTATATAGTGTCAAAAGACACAGGTGTCTGTAATCATGGGCAAGAGTGGCCTAATATCATTGGTTAATTATCAAATATTAAAATGGCATACAAAGAACAGCATACAAACAACAAATGGATAGCATACAATCATAAATTCATTTTCGACTACACAAGCTTACAAACAATTACAATGGCAAAGTCACAATAAAACGAGAGGCTGCCTGGATCTTGAACGTAAAGACCCTTGCTCCCTTCTAGTTCCATATTTCCCATGGATCTTTAACTTCTGTTGAAATGGCCCTCTCCTCCTCATTTTGTGTGGTTTAATGATGTCTTAAACTTTAGTAAATTTGAGAAGATAAAATATACGCTATGGGGTTCTTCCGACAAATTCTACACTGCAATTTCCCTCTGCTCTACAGTAAACTGCCTACCCAAGATTTGTATTTCATTTATCTACCTTTGTGAGTGTTTAATATTACCCTGACTTATAATTTTCTATTTATTTTCATTCCTAGCCATGTTTGTTTGTGCACTTTGTTGTTTCTAATGTACAGTATGTTCTGTTATGAAAGTAATACTTAAGTATTTTATATTTTTGTATGGGCATTCAGTTGAAGTCGGAAGTTTACATACACCTTAGCCAAATACATTTAAACTCAGTTTTTCACAATTCCGGACATTTAATCAGAGTAAAAATTCCCTGTCTTAGGTCAGTTAGGATCACTATTTTATTTTAAGAATGTGAAATGTCAGAATAATAGTAGAGAGATTTATTTCATATTTTATTTCTTTCATCACATTCCCAGTCGGTCAGAAGTTGACATACTTTCAATTAGTATGTGGTAGCATTGCCTTTAAATTGTTTAACTTGGGTCAAACATTTTGGGTAGCATTCCACAAGCTTCCCACAATAAGTTGGGTGAATTTTGGCCAATTCCTCCTGACAGAGCTGGTGTAATGGAGTCAGGGTGTAGGCCTCTTTGCTCGCACATTCTTTTTCAGTTCTGCCCACAAATCTTCTACTGGATTGAGGTTAGGGCTTTGTGATGGCCACTCCAATACCTTGACTTTGTTGTCCTTAAGCCATTTTGCCACGACTTTGGAAGTATGCTTAGGGTCATTGTTCATTTGGAAGACCCATTTGCGACTAAGCTTTGACCTCCTGACTGATGTCTGAGATGTTGCTTCAATATATCCACATAATTTCTTCCCTCATGATGCCATCTATTTTGTGAAGGGTACCAGTCCCTCCTGCAGCAAAGCACCCCCACAACATGATGCTGCCACCCCCGTGTTTCACGGTTTGGATGGTGTTCTTCGGCTTGCAAGCCTCCCCCTTTTCCCTCCAGACATAATGATGGTCATTATGGCCAAACAGTTTTATTTTTGTTTCATCAGACCAGAAGACAATTCTCAAAAAAATAAGATCTTTGTCCCCATGTGCAGTTGCAAACCATAGCCTGGCTTTTTTATGGCGGCTTTGGAGCAGTGGCTTCTTCCTTGCTGAGCGGCCTTTCAAGTTATGTCGATATAGGACTAGTTTTTACTGAGGATATAGATACCTTTGTACCTGTTTCCTCCAGCATCTTCACAAGGTCCTTTGCTGTTGTTCTGGGATTGATTTGCACTTTTCGCACCAAAGTATGTTCATCTCTAGGAGACAGAATGCGTCTCCTTCCTGAGCGGTATGACTGCTGCTTGGTCCCATGGTGTTTATACTTGTGTACTATTGTTTTTACAGATGAACGTAGTACCTTCAGGCGTTTGGAAATTGCTCCCAAGAATGAATCAGACTTGTGGAGGTCTACAATTATTTTCCTGAGGTCTTGGCTGATTTCTTTAGATTTTCCCATGATGTCAAGCAAAGAGGCACTGAGTTGGAATGTAGGCCTTGAAATACATCCACAGGTACACCTCCAATTGACTCAGATTGTTTTTTTTGCTGAGTTTAGTACCCGTAAAACACCAGTCTCAACGTCAACATTGAAGAGGCAACTCTGGGATGCTGGCCTTCTAGGCAGAGTTCCTCTGTCCAGTGTCTGTGTACTTTCCCCCCATCTTAATCTTTTATTGGTCAGTCTGAGATATGGCTTTTTCTTTGCAACTCTGACCTAGAAGGCCAGCATCCCGGAGTCGCCTCTTCACTCGGGACTGGTGTTTTGCGGGTACTAGTTAATGAAACTGCTAGTTGGGGACTTGTGAGGCAACTGTTTCTCAAACTAGACACACTAATGTAATTGTCCCCTTGCTCAGTTGTGCACCGGGGATGTGACAAATGTAGAACACAACTATCTTGTGCCTTTTGCATGTTCAGTGTGCAGTGGAGACCATGGCAGTTTGTCATAGCACACATGTACAAATATATACAGTATATATTTACACTATAAATAGAAATGCAAAGGGGGGAAATAAAAATGTATTTCTTTCTCAAAACATTGTATTTTCATCCATATTTCAGGATGAACAGTAACAGACAAAACAAATACAGTAGAAGATAATCAAATAGGCTTTTTACTATTAAGAAAAAAAACTATTAGGGTGCATCTTGTCTCTTATTTGTGTCTGGCCACAGCACCGCATCAACATCACAAGCAATGTTCTCTCTGGCTAAACAGCGGGGGAAGTAGCGTCTGGAGTGGCTTATCCAACCCTGGCATGACCCCTCTATGTCACCACAGGCCTCCTCCATCGCCTGGGAAAGTGGTATGCATTGGTTGGGTTGGCGATCATATACTTTCTAATGCCACGCCAAAAATAACTATCCTACTGGGTTTAGAAATGGAGAATATAGTAGCAGGTTGAGCATCAAAACTTGCAGATGGCCAATGAACCATTTGCAGACCAGAGCAGCCCGGTGAAAACATACGTTGTCCCAGATGACAACAAACCTGGACTGCTCTGGCCCATTCCGCTGGTCATTGGGAATGATATAATGCAGGGTAACAAGGAAGGTGATAATGTGGGCAGTATTGTAAGGACCAAGAGTGTCATGATGATGAAGAACACCGTTCTGACTAATGGCTGCACACATTGTGATGTTGCCACCACGCTGTCCAGGGACATTGACAATGGCGCGTTGTCCTATGAGGTTTCTTCCCCTGCGTCTAGTTTTGGCTAGGTTAAAGCCGACATCAACGTAGACAAAATCATGATGCTCTGCAGCAGCATCTAGTTCCATAACTCTCTGAAACAGACAAGACTATTATTGTATGGCAGTATGAATAGACAGAGAACTCAATATGTAGCACAATAAACTGGAATACAATACCAATGACAGGATAGTATAGCTTACTTGTACGTATTCATAGCGCAGTTGTTTCACTCTGTCAGAATGTCGCTCAAATGGTACTCTGTAGAGCTGCTTCTTACGAATCGAATGGTGTTTCAGGAGACGGCCAAGTGAGGATAAACTCACCCCATTTATGTTACTGAATGTTGTGTTGTCAGAAATAATGTGGTGTTGCAGTTGTCGTAAACGTATGCTGTTGTTTGAAGTGAACATATTCACAATGTGTTGTTCCAACTCTGCTGTGAAATGACGGTTTCTTCCTCCATTGAAGGGTCGTCTAACAATTCTGCTAAAACATGATGTGAATGGTTAGGGTGCAAGATTTTTCAATATGAAATGTTACTGTAGTGTTGCAAGTACAGTACTTTGGTATAGAGGGTAGGTTTACTTACCTGTCCTCATTTCGAAATGTCAGGATGACACTGGACCCTCTACCCAGCCTCCCTGAAACTCAAACCATGGTTGACCTCCCCAGCTCCTGGTTGGTCCTCTCCACCTGTCTGTTAGACTGAGGCCGGTACCCCGATGTGAGGTTGACCGTGGCCCCCAGCTTTTCCATAAAGGCTTTCCAGAACCGCGAGGTGAATTGGAGACCACGGTGGAAACGATGTCCTCCAGGAAGGCCATAGTGCTTGAATAGTGCCTCAGCAACCTGGAGAGAAGTAGGTAGACCAGAGAGGGGTATAAAACGGCAGGATTTACAGAATAGTGGTAAAAACGGCAGGATTTACCAGAATAGTGGTAAAACCATCAGAAAGGGGGAGATTTCCATTACAAAGTCTATGGACAGATGGATTGAGTACATGCTGAACAAGAGTTGACAGTGGGGGGCGTATTGCGCCAAGGTGGGCCACCAGTATTTATTGGAGAGGGATTGGATGGTGTGGGGATTCCTGGGTGTCCAGCAACGAGTGATGTGTGTGCCCAGGTCAACAGCCAATCTCTCACCCCCGTGGGGACGTAGATGGTCTCCAGAGGGCAGGTGGCAGGAGCTGGTTCCCTCTGGGGGATGTCCACATCTCCATCCCAAAACATGGGGCCAATGATATGGGAGGACCGATTGATGGGCAGGAGGACACTCACAGGACCTCCACTGATGTGGAACCACAGGGTGCGGGAAATAAGGTCCTCCGGCATCCTGGTCCCCAGGCGGTGATTCTCATCTTTGACCGGGAGATGGTGGGGTTACAAAGTTGGAGCCACGGAAGGCCGAGGATGAGTTTGTGTACAGGTGCGGTGATGAGGAAGGAAAGGCTTTCCTGGTGCTTGGGTCCCACGGGAGGGTGAGTGGTGCTGTGACGTTCATAATTGTGCCTGATCCCAACGGTCGAATATCCAGGGCTTGGACAGGAAAAGGAGAGAGGGTATGAGGTTTAGTTCAGGGAGGAGGTGAGGGCCAGGCTGATAAAGTTCCACGCGACTTCGGAGTCCACTAGAGCTGAAGAGACAACATTTGAGGGATAGTCATCCAGTGAAATGGGAACCAGAAAGGGTTTGGCGGGAAAACGATGACAATGGAATATTCACGCCTACCCTGGGAGACCGAAGGTCACAGGGCCGCCCCTCTGCTCTAGTGGACCCCAGGTTGGGAGACGAACCGGACACCACTGAATCTGGTGCCTCTTCTGGCCGCAATAGGAACAGAGCCCTAGCTGTCTCCGGCAACATCACGGAGAAGTGTGTGGCCCCTACCGCCATGGGTTCAGACTCTGCCTCAGGAGAGCCAAAGGAGTGAGGTAAGTGGTGAGGTGGACACCGGCACTCCCAAAGAAGGTTATCCAGATGGATGGCCATCGCGATGAGAGCGTCCAAGGATATGTTGTCATCCCGACATGCCAATTCCGTCTGGACCTCTTCGCGCAGTCGAGTGCGGAACGCAAGCTCATTCCATCCACTGGAAGCTGCCACAGTCTGAAAGGTGACGGCGTACTCCACAGTGGTCTGGGCACCCTGCTGGAGTTGGAAAAGTCGCTCTCCTCCCTTTCTGTCCTCTCGAGGATGGGGAAAGACCACCCTGAACAGAGCCATGAACCTTTCATAGGAACCCAGCTCCTCCTCTCTTCCAGATGGCCGTAGCCCACACCAACACCCATCCGGTCAGCAGAGAAATGACCGTGGCAACCTTGGACCTCAGTGGTGAGGGCTCCCTCCTGATAGGCAAAATAGAGGGAGCACTGGAGTAGGAAGCCACGGTATTTAAATGGAGTGCTGTCATACTTCTCTGGAAGGGACAGTCGGGCATCTTTGACCTGGGTGGACGACTGGGTAGACTGGGGGACTGGCTCACTGTGACAACCCATGGTAGGAGGCCCTCCTTCAGAGGTATGGAGAAACTCGCTGGTGGTGTCGAGGCGGTGAAGAACACGCAGGACTTACTTCCTGGTCATAACCAGTAGAGCCAGCTGGTCGTGGTGTTGGTGGAATATATTACCCTGTTCCTTGACCATCTGGAAGATGGCGTAATCTGTAACATATACACAGCGAGACAGGAGCAGAAGGTGAGTTTAATCATTTAAAAAAACATGACGAAAATGCAAAACAGGAGATTTGTACTGAACGCCACCAAAACCAATACTGCCTGATGACTGAGGCTACAGAGGGCTATATGAAGTGAGAGTAATCAGGGTGGTGATGAAGTCCAGGTGTGCTTAACGATGGGGAGCAGGTGTGCGCAATATGGGTTGCCAGGACCGGTGGTTAGGAGACTGCCGATGTCGAGCAGGGAGCAGGAGTAGGCATGACATCTGCCTCCCTGAAAAGTAGGTTTCAGTCAAGTGTAAACTTGAAACAAGCATTATAAAGTCATAACTACAAAACCACAGGCTTTTATATGTGGATGTCTAAAGTCAATAAAAAGGAGCAGGCTTGTTTTGTGTTAAGTCGGTACACCAGATTCTTAAATCATACAGCGAATACACTGAGAATACAAAACATGCTGCTCTTTCCATGATATAGACTGACCAGGTGAAAGCTATGATCCCTTATTGATGTCACTTGTTAAATCCACTTCAATCAGTGTAGATGAAGGGGAGGAGACAGATTAAGGAAGGATTTGTAAGCCTTGAGACAATTGAGACATGGATTGTGTATGTGCCATTCAGGGGGTGAATGGGCAAGACAAAAGATGTATGTGCCTTTGAACAGGGTACGATAGTAGGTGCCAGGCGCAGCAGTTTGAGTGTGTCAAGAACTGCAATGGTGGTGGGTTTTTCCACACTTAACAGTTTCCCGTGTGTATCAATAATTGCACACCACCCAAAGGCTATCCAGACAGTTTGACACAACCGTGGGAAGCATTTGAGTCAACATGGGCCGAGGACCTGGCAGGTAGCTAGCTGAAGGTGACGTCAGGGACGGAAGATGTTGGAAACTGAGGTTTTGTAGTGAGTCGGGTGCAGATAATAGTACAGAAATTGAGATTGAGTTGGTTACAGTGGAAAAGAACAGGAAACAAGAAGTAAAGCTATGTTGGAAAATAGGAAACCACTAGACTCATTTTTAGTTGGAGTCAGGGTTTTGGATCAATGCTACTTGGGAAATAATTTGAACATCCACAGGAAAATCTAGAATGTGTTGGAGGAAAGTGTGGAGTCGGTGAGAGTCACGCAAAGTGGTCTAATTTAGATTTTTTGTGTGTCTGTGGAGCAGAAGAATCGTGTTTTAAGGCTCAAAAAGATATCGGAGTGGAATGTTTCCTGCATGGATTTTCATTGCAGGGCGCCTATCAAGGGGGTTATTTATGGGGTGGCGGAAGAAATAAAGGCAGAGGATATAACTGAAAACATTGATGAAGTGGTTGGTGTACGTCGACTGACCTGTATGTTGGACAGAGAAAATAAATTCACTTCATCCATGCTACTGTTATTTTATGAAGAGTCCCTCCCTTCTCATATGACGTCAGGATTCATGAGATACCCTGTAAGAGCTTTTGTGTACAAGCCCCTTCAGTGTCATAAATGTAAAAGATTTGGTCATGTGTCAAGTGTGTGTAGAAGGGAAGAGTATCTTATGCCAGATGAAGTGAAATGCTGCAACTGTGGAGGTGAACATGCGCCTGAATTCTTAGAGTGCCATGTGAGGGAGAATGAGGTGTCGAGAGGGTAACGAGTGTCCAACTTGTTTCCTATCTGGAGGCAGTGAGAAGATTGGAAGGAACGAGTGGCGGGGAAGAAGCAATGGTTGTAGAACCACCACGACCAGTGAAGGTTTCTTCTCAACCGAGCGACAGTGATATGTTGCATGTTAAAAAGTTGGACATTGTATTATTTATTGCAATGGTCATAAACTGTACAGCACAAGCGAAGAAGTTTAAGAAAATTGGAATCATTGTGAATGCCGCTGAACGTTTTTGGGGGTATTCATAATTTCACAGCCGAGGCCGTGCAAGAAATCCTGTCGGTAAATGTACCCCCATCACAGGCCCCTGAGCCTGTGTAGAGATGCATTTTGGAGTGAACTGTGATTGAAGAAGTGTGATGGGTTTTCTTAATTAACATGTTTTATTTTGTATGATGACATTTCCCCCCTTTCCCGAAATGTTTATATTTTTTGATCCAATACCCTGTCCATCTGGAGACGGTATTGCACCATTAACATTGGATGCCAACCGCCGTTAAACCCCATCGAAGAAGAAGTCAACATGGACCAGCATCCCTGTGGAACACTTGACAGCTTGTTGAGTCCATGCCCCAAAGAATTGAGGCTGTTCTGAGCGCAAAGGGGGGTGCAACTCAATATTAGGAAGGTGGTCCTATTTTTTTGTACTCTCAGTGTATATTTACAAGACAAATGTATCAATAAATTTACAGAAAACCCACATAGGGTTGTCTTTTTAGTCGGTGATGTCACGTTCTGACCTTAGTTCCTTTGTTTTTGTTTTAGTATGGTCAGGGCGTGAGTTGGGTGGGCAGTCTGTGTTTGTTTTTCTATGTTGGTTTTTGAGTTTGGCCTAGTATGGTTCTCAATCAGAGGCAGCTGTCAATTGTTGTCCCTGATTGAGAATCATACTTAGGTAGCCTGGGTTTCACTTTTGGTTTGTGGGTGTTTGTCTTCCGTGTCAGTGTTTGTCGCCACACGGGACTGTTTCGTTCATTTTCACGTTTATTGTTTTGTATTTCGTAGTGTTCAGTTTATGTTTTAAAATAAACATTATGGACACTTACCACGCTGCTTTTTGGTCCTCCGATCCTTCTCGCTTCTCATCCTCAGAAGAGGATGACGAGATCCCTTACAGGTGATTGGTCATTTGACTTGACAACCTGTCTGGAAAGTGAGTTTGGGGAAGGCAAAGCGTATTAAGAAAGGATAGGGTGTGGGGAAAAGTGTATTTGAACCTCAACCCTCCACTCTGCTGGATACCAGGGAGCATGTGATAGGGATGACCCGCTCTGCCTCCCCCAAAAATGTGCATTCATTCCCACTGGCATACTGGACACCCCCACAGAGTAGAGGGGCCCATGTGTATTTTTTTTTCTTCATAAATTGTTTTGACAGTAACCCTCCAAGTCATTCATTAACCTTTTAAAATTCCATATGTACTAGGAAGCTAAGTGTTAATTTCTTGGGCTTCAGGAATGTGACCTAAAAAAGTGCCTCAGGCCTTGAAAAATAACACCTTTAACTGATTGAAAGTATCATGGGATATCGGTGAAAAAATACCATGGTCAAGGCCATGATGGCACCAGTGCAATGAGTGGAGCTTACTCAGGTGTTCAAAAGTGCACATCAGACAGAGCCTAATTCTTCTCAGCTGTAGTACTGTAGAGTTTCAGTTAAGAAAATTATCTCTCCGCAGATGCGACAGTTACAGGGATGGTAAAAACTGCTTGATTGCCGTGGCAACATCGGGAAAACTGGGCAGAAGTCGTGCTTCAAATACAGCAGTTCTACAACATCTTTAACATCTCATTCTCCTTAATTGCCGACCTCAACACATTACGGCAAGAGATTGACTGTATAGGAAGCTCTGGCGACAGGTCGTCTGGATACTGGACAGCCAATAAATTGGCAGATGCAAACAGATGATCATCTTTATCGGACAACAGTTCTAGAGGGCTTGAACAAAAAAAGCTGCCGTTTGAGTTGTGTGGTTGCAATATCAACAGTCCCTTGGCATGCATCATTCAAGACTAAGTTTAAATTGTGTGCAGCGCACTGGACTTAATAATGCACAATATTTCAGGAAAGACTGTCTGGGTTAACAATACCAGGTATAGAAAACCGTCACCGGAACATGGACCTACAGGCCGTGGTGAAAACATTTGCATATACAAAAAAGGAGGACTTCAGCAGACCAGGGGAGTATCTCAAATTGGATTTAATTTGATTTAATGTCATTTACCCAGAATATTGCAGCCCATTTGTGTAGGCTATTAGCCAGACTATTAGTCTGCTGAGTTCAACAATAAATAGTGGCTAAATATATCCTCAAACTGACTTATTTTTTCCTCATTGTTAGGCTTTTTCATGTTATTTTTATAAAACGTTTATAAATAGCAGCTGAATACTGTATATAGCTGTAGATAGTACACTGCATAATGAAACAATCCTTTGTAAGCTAGTGTTTTGAGGGTGGACTGACTATTATTTGGCATTAATAGACTGGTTTTACGCTCAACACTTTCTATCCAAGCTGCTACAGCTCAAGTCATGCAGGTTCAGGTAGCCTATACAGGACAGTTGACAAAAATGATGCATCAACAATATAATTTACAAACTGCAATGCTTGAATTTCCAACTTTAATTACTGAATAAGTAGTTACATTATTGCCACCAGCCAGCAGTCTAAAAATGGCAGCATTGCAACACCATGTATAGCTTCATGAAATGTTAGGATTAACAAGAGAGGGTCCAGAGATACTGCTGACACCAGAGTTAAGCTCCCTCAACCCAGCTTCCACACACTCTCTACTACTGTCACGCCCTGACCATAGTTCCTTTTTTATGTCTCTATTTTAGTTTGGTCAGGGCGTGAGTTGGGGTGGGCATTCTATGTTTGTTCTGTGTGTTACAGTTCTATGTGTTTGGCCTGGTATGGTTCCCAATCAGAGGCAGCTGTCAATCGTTGTCTCTGATTGAGAACCATACTTAGGTAGCCTGTTCCCACCTGGTGTTTGTGGGTAGTTGTTTTCTGTGTCTGTGTTTTCACCATACAGAACTGTTTCAATTTGCATTTCTCTCCTGCACTTTGTTATTTTGTATTTTCTCGTGAACTGATATAAAAAAGTTAACATGGACACGTACCACCCTGCATTTTGGTCCGATCCTTCCTACTCATAATCAGACGAAGAAGAAGTTCGTTACAACTACGGCTGATGAGGTGCTGCAGCCAACTCACTGCCCAGCCCAGTCAGCATCTCAGAATAGGAGTGCTGATTTAGGATCAGGTCCCACCTCTTATTTATTATGATTTTAGAAGTAAAACTGGAACTGAATCTGTAGTGGCACTGGAATGTATAGCATGTGTTTTACGGGCTCCTGACCAATTCTGTTCATTTGTGTGGTTGTTTTTTTTCGCTGATCTTAACTTTTTTTGTACATAATGTTTCTGCCATCGTTTCCTATTACCGAAAAGAGCTTCTCGACATCAGAACAGCGATCACTAACCTTTGGATTAAGGTTTCTACCCCAATTGGTTGGCGGTGTCGGACATACTGCTTACCCCCTACTAGGCCCTAATCACCTACACGCAGAAGAGAAAGAGAAGGCAGACATGCAGGCACACTGATGAAACTGGCAGCGAATGTATACTCACTAGAGATAAACTGCATGAGCTCCATTCGAGACTATCCTATCAACGGGACCTGAAGAACTGTAATATCCTATGTTTCTAGTGAACTTGGCTGAATAAGGACATGCATAATATTCTAGCTGTGTTTTCTATGCATCAGTAGGACAGAACAGCAGCATTGGTTAAGCTCAAGGGGTAGGTGTGTCTCTACTTTGTTAAGAACAGCTGTTGTGCGATCTCTAATATTAAGGAAGTCTTGAGGTTCTACTCACCTGAGTTAGAATACCTCATGACAAACTGTAGACCGTACTATTTACCATGAGAGTTTTCATCTATATTTTTCGTAGCTGTCTATTTACCACCACAAACCGATGCTGGCACTAAGACTACACTCAACAACTGTATAGGGCCATAAACAAACAAGAAAATGCTCATCCAGAGGTGACACTCCTAGTGGCCAGTGATTTTAATGCAGGAAAATTGAAGTATGCTTTTCCAAATTTCTACCAGCATATCAACTGTGCAACTAGAGGAAAACAACTCTAGATCACCTTTACTCCACACACAGAGATGCCTGCAAAGCTCTCCTTTGCCCTCAATTTGGCAAATCTAACCGTAACTCTATGCTCCTGATTCCTGCTTACAAACAAAAACTCAAACAGGAAGCACCAGTGGACTACGCAGGTGCAACAGATGCCAAGCTACAGGACTGTTTCACCAGCACAGACTGGAATATGTTCCATGACTCATCTGATGGCACTGAGGAGTTTACCACATCAGTCACCGGCTTCATTAATAAGTGCATCGATGACGTCGTCACCCACAGTGACTGTACGTACATATCCCAACCAGAAACCATGGATTACAGGCAACATCTGTACTGAGCTAAAGGCTAGAGCTGCTGCTTTCAAGAAGTCTCAAACCAACATATCCGCTGATGTCCCACTTCTGCATCTGCGGTGAAAGGTGACAGAGCTAGAGCGGTGTTTGTCAGACCATGAGACAATCCCGGAAATTGGTGTTCTTACAAAATCATCTGTAATGTCCAAACGGTTTGGCCTATTAACTATTATAACCCCTCTATGTAAAGGTAAGACTCTCACAAACAGGTACATATCAGTTGTTTAGGACATCTACAAGCCTGAAAAGACTAGTTTGAAAGTCCCCTGGTACCAGTTGAAAAGATTAATCGAAGTATGTATGGAGACAAGAGCAAAAAGAAGGGGTTAAATACATGTTTAAAAAAATTATGGTTTCCTGATCTTTCTTATATCTCTCAGATATAGGACAGAGACTTCAGAACAAACTTCCTTTAGATTTTTTTTGGGGGGGACTATCTGTTGTTCCATTTAATGAATCTGTTATTCAATGCGTTTTTATGGGCTAATAGCAGTAAGGACAAATTTAAAATGTTCATCAAATATTTTTTAAATATATTTGTTCATACTTCAAGGGGTCTCTAGATTCTAAATAAAATAGCTAGATGATCCTTGATGTGACCTTAAAACTATTCCATAGAGCTTAGTAGAACCCCACCCTGGGCTTATGCTGTTAAGGGTTTTAAACAGGTTAACATTCACAAGGCCACGGGGCCAGATGGACTACCAGGACATGTACTCAGAGTATGCGCTGACCAGCTGGCAAGTGTCTTCACTGACATTTTCAACCTCTCCCTGACCCAGTCTGTAATACCTACGTTTCAAGCAGACCACCATAATCCCTGCGCCCAAGAATACCAAGGCAACATGTCTAAATGACTATCACCAGGTAGCACTCACATCTATAGCCATGACAGCATTATCCCAGACACCCTGGACCCACTCCAATTCGTGTACTGCTCCAACAGATCTACAGATGACGCAAACTCTATTGCACTCCACACTGCGCTTTCCCACTTGGACAAAAGGAACACCAAGGTGTGAAAGCTGTTCATTGACTACAGCGCAGCATTCAACATCATAGTGCCCTCCAAGCTCATCACTAAGCTAAGGACCCTGGGACTGAACACCTCCCTCTGCAATTGGATACCGGAGCTCCGAGGCATGAATCGAAATTGCTAAGCCTTTTACTTTGAAGCAGTGTGCCGATGCTTGTATCACTTTATTAGAAGCATGTGGTCAATGACGTCTAAATATGAGTTTTCTCGAACAATCACCTGATTGTATTCTTTTGGCAGAAGACAAAAAGGCTACCCTGAGCACGCACTACGGAGTGTGTGATAACATCTTTCATAATTTGGCTGTTCTATATTATTTGGACCAGCAGGTGCCACTAGTGTACCCTGTGTTGAGCAAAGCCTTGAGTAATGAACCTATTTTTGACACTTTTGACTGGAAAAGCTCAATGCTTCCGGAAGCTTAGTTTCCCCATCACTACACCCATGATTGCGTGGCCACGCAGAACTCCAACACCATCATTACGTTTGCAGACATGACAGTGGTAGGCCTGATCACAGATGATGATGAGACAGCCTATAGGGAGGTGGTCAGAGACCTGGTAATGTGGTGCCAGGACAGCAACCTCTCCCTCCATGTCAGCAAGACAAAGGAGCCGATCGGTGACTACAGGAAATGGAAGACCGAGCACGCCCCCATTCACATCAACAGGGCTGAAATGGAGTGGGTTGACAGCTTCAAGTTCCTCGGTGTTCACATCACTAAGGATCTATTATGGTCCAAACACACCAGCATTGTTGTGAGGAGGGCACAACAATGCCTCTTCCCCCTCAGTAGGCTGGAAAAGATTTGGCATGGGCTCACAGAATCTCTAAAAGTTATACAGCTGCGCCATTAAGAGCATCTTGACTGATTGCATCACCGCTTGGTATGGCAAATGCTTGGTGTCCGACCGTAAGGTGCTACAGAGGGTAATGCGTATGGCCTAGTACATCACTGGGGCTGAACTCCCTGCCATCCAGGACCGCTATACCAGGCGGTGTCAGAGGAAGGCTCTACAAGCCACTCAAGTCATTCTCTAGTCATTCGTCTGCTACCTCATGGCAAGCGGTACCAATTCACCAAGACTAGAACCAACAGGACCCTGAACAGCTTCTAAACCCAAACCTAAGACTGTTAATTAGTTATACATGGTTACCACTTCGGGTGTACACAGTGAAAACGTTCCTGCTTCTTTATGGAACCATACTCTTCCAAAAGGTTTTTTAAGTTTAACACAGAGATCCGTAAATGGAGGCAGCTGAGGACTGAATCCTGTGAGGGTGAAAGACAGTCATTAGACAAACCTGTTGGGAAATGCTTGGCGAGTTAGCTGCTTAGCCTAGCTACCTTGAACGGCAATAACAGAAACACTTAACCACTAAAACATATGGACTCCGGTAGAAATCTACGCTGTGGTGAGAAAAGACAAATTTATCAAAGAAAGAACGTGCCAATAGCATGGTTAATCTCATGACAGAGATAAGGAGCCTAGGTACAAAGATGGGAAGAAATGATGGATGAAATTAAGCTGAGTACTGAAAAATAAATAAATAAAAAGTTGACCACTTACGTGTATCTTTTTTATTTTACCAGGCAAGTCAGTTAAGAACACATTCTTATTTTGTGGGTTAACTGCCTGTTCAGGGGCAGAACAACAGGTTTGTACCTTGTCAGCTCAGGGATTTGAACTTGCAACCTTCCGGTTACTAGTCCAACGCTCTAACCACTAGGCTACCCTGCCGCCCCTTCATAGAAAGACATCTGGGATAATCATACAGCTTTGCTGACTCACCTGGAGAATAATAACAAGCAGCTACAAGATCACATAGCTCTTGAATTTGGACATCTGGAGACCCGTGTAGAATCCCTAGAATCTGGGAAAATAGGTGCAGCCAAAACAATAAGTTCGACCCAGACGTGTCTATCATAGTGGCAGGACTGCCAGCCAATGAAAACATTAACCTAATCTCCAAAGTGAACCAGCTGATATCGGTAGGCCTTGGCTGCGAAACAGAGGTGATTGCAGTTGAGAAGATGAGGGAGAGAGGTAAAAGTCCGTGAAGGTTGAGTGTCAGTCCGTGGAGGAGAAAGTGGCCCTGTTACGGGAAAAACAAAAGCTGCGAGGCTATCCTGATCATGACAAAGTCTTCCTTCGATCAGCCAAGTCACACACCGATTGCCTTATTGAATTGAACGTCAAGACGCTGCTGAGGGAAATCCCAGGAGGAAAGGACTATTTCATCACGGGAAGCCGACGGGTCATGAAACGAGACCAACCAGAGGGACAACGCGAACAAGGACATGGGGTGGACAGACCTATTACATACTGAGGGGCTTCCCATCCCCTACGAGATTTGTTTTCAATAGATCATTGGAATGTTAACGAATGGACTACCTTGAACAATAGTTTACGAATAAAAGCCTTGAAACCATACATTATCTCAATAAATTAAATGCATTTGCATTGGCAAGAAACTATTGATATTGAAAGATATGTTTGGTATGGACATAACATATACAATCTAAATTGTCGATAAAGCCATAGTTAAATAAAGGTTGCATTTAAAATTTTTATTAAAATACAAGTAATTTTTGGTTTGCACTTTGAACATAGGGAGTCAGTCTATTGTTTTGTTGTGTTTTCATGCTATTTGCCACCTGAACAGTCCACATGGGGTAGAGATGCATCCTTCTATAGTCATTTGTTAAGTCAAGTATACCTATGTACAGATGAAGATGCTATTTACATATGTGGGGATCTTAACAGTCGAATTGGGAGGTTAGATGACTATATAAGTGATTTTGATGATATTCCATCGCGTGTTGATTAGGATGACTTTGTTAATCACCATGGGGAAACACAATTTGAATTTCTTTGGGACTCTAAAATGTGTATCATTAGTGGAAGGATATGTCCCTTAAGTGATAACTTTACATACATATCTGCAAAAGGAAAAGCTGTGGTGGACTATATCCATGACTGTCTAGTAACTTGTTTTGGAATTTAAGGTGTTATCCCCCTTACTTTCTAAGTGTAATCCGTTACAGTTACTAGTTACCTGTCCAAAGTTTTATCAGTAACGTAACATTTGGATTATCCAAACTCCGTAACGTAATCTGATTACATTCTGTTACTTTTAGATTACTTTCCCTTTAAGAGGTATTAGAAGAAGACAAAATGCATGTTACCAATTGAACTCCATCTATTGCAGTATAATCAATGTTAAAGTTTACATAGCTGGCCAAATATGGATGTTACACTTCACTTTATGGGTTGGTTATGTAGGCTTCTTCTAACCCTTCACTTTTTTACTACGTACAATAATATGATTAAGTTATATCTTTACATTAATATATGTAATTTATAAATCCAGAAATGGATGGAACAACTACAGATTGCCCCTTTAAGTCTAACAAAAGTGTGTGAGTTTGCGCGTGTGTCCATTAGGCCTACAGATTTGTTTGTTTTTATCTGCATGAATTAGATTGAGCAATAAAAGCCCCATTTTTTTCCATAGGCTTGGATCTGCACTTTGCAGCTGTTGCAAGAGCACATTTGTCACTGGTTGTCCACTGGTTTCAAAAACAATGATTGATAGGCAGCTTAAACTTCTTGAATTAAATCATTATTGGGTTCAAATACACACTTAGATTTGTGAACAGCCATCCACAACAACCACAATCCATGAGGCACAAATATCTAAATGCAGTGTGATTCACATCAATGTGCTATGTAGATATCAATAATAAGTGATATCCATATCACCGTAGACTACACCGCTGCTGTCATTCTTACCTCCAAGAGTTTATTCAAATTGGATAATCTTTGGATGCCAACAGCAGTCGCACCATTGGAAGACATAGCTTGGACTGTAGCCTACAAAAAGCATATTCCTGCTCTTTTCCCGCAATCCATCAAACAGATTTGGTGTGTCATCAAAGTGGTCTATGACTTGTGGTCAGACTCGGTCAGGTGGAACAAACTTAAATTTGCGTCTTTTTTCAATGCTGATTTGAATGTCATTGAGAAACAGAGAAGTGTCAAAGATTTTTTTTCCGCAAACATCCTTTCTGAATTTAAAAGTAATCCTCAAAGTAGTCATCTAGCTTTTTCGAAAGTATCTGTAATCTTATTACAATATTTTTGCTGGTAACGTAACAGATTACAGTTGCCTTTTTTTGTAATCCCTTACATGTTTCAGATTACATGTAATCCATTACTACCCAACCCTGCCCCAAATACAGAGGTTAAAGAATACAGATGTTTTGACTTATTTGGAGAAAAAAGTAGACTTCCTGATCATTCTCTTATATTTATGATATTTTATGTTGGCCATGAACATTCTCAACCAGGTATTATTGTGAATCACTTAGGGTCAAAGATACACACTCCGTATAGGCCTAAATGTAAGAAAATAAATGTGCCAAATTACTTTCTATGTTCTGAAATAGCATGTAGAGCTCTGGGGGAACGCATCAAAACTCTGCAAAGATGTCAAGAAACAACATTTGATTTAGATGTGTGATGTGAAACATTTTGTGACATCATATATTCTGTAATGGGAAAAAATGATGTGAGAAAAGAATACACCCACAAATCCAGGAAAGTTTACAAGCCAAATAAGCCTTTTTGGAATGATGAGTTAAGAGACTTATGGTGTGTAATGCGCAAGGCTGAGTACTTATTTTCACAATGTAAAGATAGGAATACAAGAGAACGTTTTAGGAAGGAATTTAAGAAAAAACAGCATGTGTTGATACAAGGCTGTGCATATTCAAACGGAGATATCAGAGAGGGCAGTTATTACACCTTGAGGAGGTACAGACAAGAAATCCTTAACAGTTTTGGAGCCAAATAAACAAGTTAGGACCAAAACGACATAAAAAAATTCCAGTGGAAGTCAAGGAAGAGCAGGTGGGGAGGGGGGCTGAACTCAGATTTTACACAAGTACTTTGTTCTCAGGTAATGAAACTGTGGCATATTTCGAGAAGGAATTTTATGAAGACATATGTTCCCTGAAAACTAACCTGGAAACACAATGTTAGAACCCTCTTTTTATATGTAAACCGTTCTTAATTGAGGAGCTGTCTGTGGCAGAAGTCAAGAAGGTGATTGACGCTGCAAAAAATGGGAAAGCATTTGGCATTGAAATAAAATCCCCTAAATGAATTGGTGTCCTATATGATTTTCTCCAACCTTGTTTTCATCACTGTATACTGCCATCCACAAATGAACCGAGATTGTCACTGAACTACAGAGGCATAAGTTTATTAAGTACGGTCTATAATTTATATTCATCCATCCTCAACAGTAGGCTAGGAGGATCAAAACATTCTGGTAGAAGAACAAAACTCAACACCGGACCATACCCCTCCCAATCCACCAGGTCCTGGAGCCGACACCCATGATGTCGGGAGTCCAGGAGGGATCTGATAGCATATGTCTCAATGTCCAGGGGAGGCGTACGGGTGTCGTGGGGGACGGCATCAGCCAGGGGATCAGGAACCACCGGCCTGAGGAGGGAAACATGAAAGAGGTGAGAACCGGTAGTTAGTGGGAGCCGTGGTCTATATGTTAACTCGTTGACCCTCCAGAGGACCTTGAAAGGCCCCACAAATAGGGGCTGAGCTTCTTACATGCTCCTTCTGGCGGTGGACTGTGTGCTGAAGCCTCACATGGGCGTCGTTCCAAACCTCCTCTGGGCACCTGAATCACTCGTCCACAGAGCCAGGGCTGGCTGATAACCCATAACACATTGGAAGGGAGTGAGCCCGGTGGAGAAGTGACGCAATGAATTCTGGGCATTTTCACCCAGGATAGGAATTGGGTCCACTTCCCCTGCTGCTCCTGGCAGTGGAACTTTCCCAGCTCCTGATTCATCCTCTCCACCTGCCTGTTAGACTGAGGCCACCAGTACATCGAGGAGAGGGATGAAATAGTGTGGGTAATACCTGGGTATCCAGCGGCGAGGGATGTGTGCGCCTTGGTCAACAGCCGATCCCTCACCTCTGTGGGGACATAGATGCGCTCAGGAGGACAGGTAGCAGGTACGGTTTCCCTCTCCAGAGCCTTGGGGATGTCCACATCTACATCCCAAAACATGGGGCCAATGTCATGGGAGGACGGAATGGTGGGCTGGAGGGCAATCACAGGACTCTCAACTGATGTAGAACCACAAGGTAAGGGAAAACAGGTATTCCGACATCCGGGTGCCCAGGTAGGGAATGCTTTCTTGGTACACGGGTCCCACAGTGAAGGTGAGTGGTGCTGTGATATGCATGATAGTGCCGGTTACCAACGGTCGTTTATCCAAGGCTTGGACAGGGAAAGGAGAGGACAGCGGGTACGTGGTGATGTTCAGGGAGGGAACGGGGCCTGGTCGATAAAATTCCCCTCAGAACCAGAGTCCACTTGAGCCGTAGAAACAACACCTGATGGACAGCCAACCAGTGAAATGGAAACCAGGAAGGGTTTCTTGGAAAACGATGAAGAAGGAATACTAACGCCTACCCTGGGAGACGGATGATCACGGGGTCGTCCCTCTGCCCCAGTGGACACCGGGTTGGAAAGCCTCGGACATCGCTGGAGCCAGTGCACCTCCTGGCCGCAGTAGGGACACAGCTGTCTCCGGTGTCGTCACTCTGCCGCAGAGAGGTGTGTGACCCCTATCTCAATAGGTTCAGACTCTGCCCCAGGACGGCCAAAGGAGGAGGGTGAGGGGCAATGCAGGCGCCAGGGCTCCCGGGGAAGGTTGTCCAGGTGAATGGTCATCACGATGAGTGTGTACAAGGAAAGGTTGTCGTCCCGGCATGCCAACTCCATCTGGACCTCCTCACGCAGTCCTCTTGGGAATAGGGTGCGTAGGGCCGGCTCATTCCAGCCGCTGCAGGCTGCCCCAATCCGCAAGGTCTTGGCACCCTGCCGGAGTTGACGTAGTCGCTCACCTCCCTCTCTGCCCTCCGGTGGATGGTCGAAGACCGCCCTGGACAGAGCTATGAACCCGCATAGGAACCCAACTCCTCTCCTCTCTCCCAGATGGCCGTAGCCTACCCCAACACCCGCCCGGTCAGCAGGGAAATGATCGTGGCAACCTTGGACCTCTTGGTGGTTGGCTCTCCTGTCTGATTGGTGAAATACAAGGAGCACTAGAGTAGGAAGCCACGGCATTTGGATGGAATCCTGTCATACTTGTCCGGAGGGATAGTTGTGAACCGCTGACCTGGGCGGACTGCTGGGTACGACTTGTGGTAGAAGTCCCTCCGCTATTTCAAGGTGAATCCTCTCGGGTGGTGTCGAGGCGGTGAAGGACGCAGAGGACCTCATCGATAGCCTCACCCAGTTGAAGTCCAGGTGTGCATAATGATGGGGTGCAGGTGTGCATAATAATGGATGCCAGGTGTGCTTAATGATGTGTTGCCAGGACCGGTGGTTAGTAGACCAGCGAAGTCGAGCGCCGGAGCAGGGGAGGGGGAGTAGACATGCCACACTGAATTATCACACTGAATTAGTGTAATGTTTGTTCATGTGGCAATCTATCCCATAAGGGATGGGTTGCCAACTGGCGAGTTGACACGAAAATAAAATCGTATTCATTCAGTTAGTTTGGTTAGCTACATGGTTAACTAATGAATTGTCTGCATTGACCCCTTTTTGCACTTACTTTATTCTCATCAGATACGCTATCCTGTTGCCGAGTCACTTCATCTCTACCCATATGTACATATCTATCTCAATTACCTCGTACCCCTAGTCATCTAGCAATCGACTCGGTGCTGGTAACCCTTGGTATCATTAGTCATAATGTCTCTATTATTACTTTTATTATTACGTGTTTTACTTTTCTATTATATCTTTGATTTGATTTGAAAACTGATCCTATTCTGAGATGCTTTATGTATATGTGCCCTGATGGATCCCATCCCGGCCTCCAGCCACGAGTCCCAACAGGTAGCACAACACAGCACAGCACAACACATCACACAATGCCTCCAGTTTATGTAATAAGCTAAAGAATGCCAACTCTCTGGTTTTAAATCACGCAAAGTGTTGAGTGACCTGAGCAACATGGTGGTGGTGTGTGTGTGTGTGTGAGTGTGCTTGAATGTGCGTGCATTTATTGTGTGCATGTGTGTGTTTGACAGAGAGCACGATAGAGAGAAAGATAGACAGAGGGGAGCTCAGTAGAGCTAAATGAATATTTGGGGGAAAGGGCTGTAGCCTACCTTCACTAGGAGATGTATTAATAAAAAAGCATGCTTTAACATGAATGTTGACTTTTAACTCCAAATTGAAACAAACAGCCTGCTTTCTCCTCTTTGCCTGAAGGAAGCTCCTGTCTAAGAAAAGGACCTGCCATGACAGGACATGTTATTTCCTTCTCAGCTGTTTCTGGGTGCATCTGTATCACTGCTGAATATGGATGGCACGGGAGTGAGAGAGTGAAGGAGGGAGGGAGGGGAGAAAGAGAGAGAGAGAAGGGAGAATGAGGGAAACAGAGGGGGGAGAGAGAGGGCGAGAGCGAGAGACAAAAGGAAAGAGGGAGAGAGAGAGAGACATTTGTTCGAATTTTGCTTGTTTTACTATCCCTGTGAGGACTATTGATCCCCACAAGGAGAGTAAAACCAAACACACACACACAAACAAGCACACCCATATCAATAATCAGACAAAAAATGTTATCATTATAACATTACTGTTCGTGAGCCAGAAGGGTGCTGTGTAGGGTTTAATTATTTTCCCAGTATTTAAAAATGTTCCATACCGAGAAATAACTTTTCTCCCAGGTAACCCAGGTATTTCACGACGAAACACAAAGTGTAATTCTAATGCATAGAAGCATATACAGTGCATTCGGAAAGTATTCAGACCCCTTGACATTTTGAACATTTTGTTACTGTAACGGTTCTCTTTTGGTGAAGGAGAGTCGGACCAAAATGCGGCGTGTAGATTGCGATCCATGTTTAATAAACAAACGTAAAACACGAATCAATACAAACACTACAAAACAAAGAACGTAATGAACGTAACGAAAACCGAAACAGCCCTATCTGGTGCAAACACAGAGACAGGAACAATCACCCACAAACACACAGTGAAACCCAGGCTACCTAAATATGTTTCCCAATCAGAGACAATGACTAACACCTGCCTCTGATTGAGAACCATATCAGGCCAGACATAGAAATAGACAAACTAGACAATGAAACATAGAATGCCCACTCAGCTCACACCCTGACCAACCAAAACATAGAAATATACAAAGTAAACTATGGTCAGGGTGTGACAGTACCCCCCCCCCCCCCCCCCAAGGTGCAGACTCTGGCCGCAAAACCTGAACCTATAGGGGAGGGTCTGGGTGGGCATCTGTCCGCGGTGGCGGCTCTGGTGCTGGACGTGGCCCCCACTTCATCGTAGTCTTCCCCCACCTTGTCCGCTTCCGTGACCTCCTAGCCACGGCAACCCTACTTAATAACACGGGACAGAGGGGCGGCTCGGGACAGAGGGGCAGCTCGGGACAGAGGGGCAGCTCGGGACAGAGGGGCAGCTCGGGACAGAGGGGCTCTTCAGACTCCGGCAGCACAGGAGAGGAGGAAGGCTCTGGCAGATCCTGGCTGATCTGGAAGAGTCTGGCTGACTGGCGGATCTGGAAGAGTCTGGCTGACTGGCGGATCCTGGCTGACTGGCAGATCTGGAAGAGTCTGGCGGATCTGGAAGAGTCTGGCTGACTGGCAGATCTGGAAGAGTCTGGCAGATTGGCGGATCTGGAAGAGTCTGGCTGACTGGCAGATCTGGAAGATTCTGGCTGACTGGCGGATCCTGGCAGACTGACGGCTCTGGCTGCTCCATGCTGACTGGCGGCTCTGGCTGCTCCATGCTGACTGGCGGCTCTGGCTGCTCCATGCTGACTGGCGGCTCTGGCTGCTCCATGCAGACTGACAGCTCTGGCGGCTTCTTGCAGACTGGCAGCTCTGGCTGCTCCATGCAGACTGGCATCTCTGGCAGCTCCTTGCAGACTGGCAGCTCCTTGCAGACTGGCAGCTCCTTGCAGACTGGCATCTCTGGCTGCTCCATGCAGACTGACAGCTCTGGCTGTTCCATGAAGACTGACAGCTCTGGCTGCTCCATGCAGACTGGCAGCTCTGAGAGACCGGGCAGGCACCGTGTTATGCAGTGGTGCGCACGGTGTCCCCAGTGCGGGTGCATAGCCCGGTGCGGTATATTCCAGCTCCACGTATCGGCCGGGCTAGATTGAGCGTCGAGCCAAATGCTAGGAAGCCGGCTCTACGCATCTGGTCCCCAGTGCGTCTCCTTGGGCCGGCTTACATGGCACCAGCCTTGCGCACGGTGTCCCCGGTTCGCCTGCATAGCCCAGTGCGGGCTATTCCACCTCGCCGCACTGGCAGGGCGACCGAGAGCATTCAACCAGGTAAGGTTGGACAGGCTCGGTGCTCAAGAGCTCCATTGCGCCTGCACGGTCCGGTCTATCCAGTACCACCTCCACACCCCAGCCCTCCGGTAGCAGCTCCCCGCACCAGGCTTCCTGTGCGTGTTCTCGGTCCAGTACCACCAGTGCCAGCACCACGCATCAGGCCTACAGTGCGCCTCGCCTCTCCAGCGCTGCCAGAGCCTTCCTCCTCTCCTGCGCTGTCGGAGTCTCCCGCCTGTTCAGCGCTACCAGAGCCTTCCGCCTCTACAGCGTTGCTGGAGTCTCCTGCCTGTTTAGCGCAGCCAGAGCTGCCAGCCTGCATGGAGCAGCCAGAGCTGTCAGTCTGCAAAGGTGCTTCAACGAAGTACTGAGTAAAGGGTCTGAATACTTATGTAAATATGATAGTTTGAAAAGAAAAAATCTAAAATAGATTTTTTGTCATTATGGGATATTGTGTGTAGATTGATGAGGGTGGGAAAACTATTTAATCCATTTTAGAACGTTACAAAATGTGAAAAAAGTCAAGGGCTCTAAATGCTTTCCGCATGCACCATATATCAATCTTGAATAGGAATATCAACAAAAGAAATGTATCCCCAATTTCGTGATATCCTGTTGGTAGTTAGTCTTGATCTATTTTGGATGCAATTTGAATTTATTTGATGGAGAGAGAGAAAGACAGAGGAAATGCTCGTTTGCACACTGATTTAAAGCAACGATATTCGAGTGATCATTTTTTTTATCATCTTCATAATTAAAAATAAAGTGACCCCGAAAGCCAGTTGAAGATGTGGAAATTAGACGAGCATTCAGATATATTAGTCCTAATATTACTGTATAATAGGCTATTCTGCAGCTATTCTACCTGTCAGAAGAAAAAGTTACTAGCTGATGAGATAATACATGCATTGTGAACTGTGCTCCATAATTAGATGCGTCATCTGTCCCCACACTGAGAATTTATGATCGATCATGCAGATAGCAAAGCATGCCATAGAGAAGCCAGATTTAAAAAATCACATATTATTCAACAGTTATATTTCATGTCATGCTGTTCATATAAATACTTTTTTATAATTATTGGTTTCTCAGTCATTTATCCCTGGAGACGGTAGTGGGTTTAGGTGGGAAGTCACTGTAAATCTCAGTAACCCAGTTCTCACTATTAAACCCTAGTCCTGTGTAACCCCATGCACTCTCTGTAAATCTCAGTTACCCAGTTCTAACTATTAAACCCTAGTCCTGTGTAACCCCATGCACTCTCTGTAAATCTCAGTTACCCAGTTCTCACTATTAAACCCTAGTCCTGTGTAACCCCATGCACTCTCTGTAAATCTCAGTTACCCAGTTCTCACTACTAAACCCTAGTCCTGTGTAACCCCATGCACTCTGGGGGCTCAGGAAAGAGATATTCTTCCCTGTCAGAGCTGTGGTTTATATCATGTCAGATATCATCTCCTGGGCTGTGGCCCTTTCAGATGTTACAGACTGACACAGTGTCATTACCAGTAGTCACAGAGTAAGTGTTGTTTAGCCCCTCTCATGGTCACTCTGAAGCCTACCCTTTTTGGGCAGAGCTGGGTTGGGTGTATCTGGGCTGGGTCCACTCCTTCCCTGGCTGTCTCTATTAGTATACAGTCACATAGTTTGATACAAACACTATGCTAGGTCCCTATGTTAATCTATGGTTTGTCCCCTCTCAGGCATTCTCTTTCTGGGCATTTGGATTGGTCTGGGTCTTCCCCTGGCTGTCTTCTGTAACCCCCCCCCACCCCACCCTAACTCTCTCTCTGTGTTCTCGGTCCTGCCCTGTAGATCAACTCGCACTCTCAGACTTTGTTGCGATTCCAACCCAAAACCACTCATGTTCACTGGGCCACCCTACAGTCAGAGGAAGTCCCCACTCCACAATATATCTTGTGGTGGGCTGTGATGGTGCTGTGCTTTGAAGTGTCTGTGTTGTCGTTAGTGTGTGGCAGCCGGTGTTCTGGTGTGAAAAGAGAGGGAGAGGAGTAGGCATGTTACAGTTAGTTGAACTGTAGATCCGGTAGATGATCCTGGCTTGCCTGCCTCTCCACAGTAAAGTATCCACTGTTAAATCATTAAATTCCACTGGTCCAGTGTCTATACGAGTCCAAACTTTTTAAAGCCTTTTTTGCATATTTCCCGAGAGTTCCTTGACTTTCGATTGAATTGTAGAGTTACCACCAATGACTGTATTTGGTAGTGACAGTGACATGGTTGTTGCATTCATCCAGTTTCAATCATGCATTTAGCTTTTGTCTTAATAATGGAGTAAACACTACAAACTGAGAAAGACAGCAAAATGCTGAAAAGTGCCTAGTCTGCTAGATGTTCACAAGAAGATGATTTTCAGTTCTGTCACCAAGTGATATCCGAAGTGAATATGTCATCATTAAAATGTCATTTATTAACACAATGCAACATGCATTTCATTAAGCCTTGTCTTGTGGGCCTCGTTTTACCCTAACACAGTGGCCTGCAAGTCACTGGTTTGCAAAGGGATGTGTAATTCCTATTGGAATCCAGCCAGAGGGGGATATACAACATATGGAGAGAAAAGAGCAAAGAAAAAAACTGATTTTGACCCAAGTTGCATGACAGAGCGCCTGCTCCATCTGGTCAGAAGAGACACAAACACATATTACAAGTCCACTTCAGGTTACCTTCACTGTTTCAACTGCACTCAGCTCATTTGTCATTCACCCTGAAACCACAAATGGATGTGTCAAAAGGTAAGGGTCCACTTAGTGTAAAAATATCACTCCTACGGGAGCAGATTCTTCTTTAGAAGACTAAGTTATGAGACTACCTAAACCATCTAAACTGGAACAACCATTTCAGTAACGAGTGCAATAAGTTCAATTAACAGATTGGACTAGTTTATAATTTTTTAAATTGTTATTTGTGTAGCATAATAGTAGTTATTAAATCAATGTACATGCAAAAATAAAGATATTGAAATAAACAATTCCAAAAATTGACCTGCAATAGAGCATGCTGGGAAATATGATCATGATGTGTGTCGGTTTGCTTTAACAGTGGTTATTACACCAACTCCGGGGGTTATTGTACACCAAAGAGAGTTAATTTTACACCTGAATTAACACTAGAAATTCTACACTAAGTAAGACTGGCTAATTTGCTATAGTGTTTTTGCAGACCGTAGTATACTGTAGAGTTTTTACTATAGTCTCCTTGAGAAAACCTCCATAATCTGTAGGCAGTAGTGATTTCCGCATCGAAATATTGGTGGGGCAATGTCAAATGAAATGTTTTTGATGCATGCCAACAAAGCCACTACACAACACTAAACAATACATGAATTGCACTATCACGGTGCCCGCAAACGGTTAGGGTCCACATAAAGCTGTCCCAACAGAAGAGCTTTCTTTTCAGCACCTTGGATTGAATCCTTACCACCACTACACCGGGCTATCAGCAGAGCCTTGTCTGGCAACAAAACAGTTCATTCAGCCTCATTTACTGCCTTTAAAAAAAAAACATAGCTGATATGGCTGACTTGCTTAAACAAATGTGGTTTCTACTAACAATTGAGATGTACAACTATGGCTTAAGGGAACGATGAGTGGACAAGAGACAATCCATTAATTTAGATTAAGCCATTAATGAGCAAGCTAGGACAGATGTAGTCAATATACCAATTTATTCAGCACTTTTGAAATGTACAGAATTCAGAACATGGTCCGTTCTTACATTATTCTCCCTGTACACCAAGTCAGAACCATAGGATAAATAAAGGGGGCATATAAGCAGAGAATGAAAGCTCTTACAATATTCAATGATTACATTTCTCTAAAACAGGCTATAGGCTACATGTGCACCACCAAGTCAGAACAGTAGACTAAGTTATGAGGGGGAAAGGGACCAAATGATCATGGCGAAGCACAACATACACTTAGTATGACTTTCTTAGTTACAGTATACATATCTCCCGGACATATAACAGAATTTATGTAGCAGCATGCAATACATTTTTGGACTCACCTTGTTGTGCTGTGTGCACCTGAACAGGAAGGTGGCATGGCATCAAGCACCCTGAAGAAGCCACAGTGATGCCGAAAACGTTAGTGATTTACCCAATAAATGACTGGGAGTTTATATATGGAGTGTGGAACTCTTTTTATTTTTACGGCATCAAACTTCGTCATCAAAGTCTGACATTCTCTGAATTTATGGTGCTTTCAAGACAACAGGGAACTCTGGAAAAAACAGGTTGAATCATGACGTCAGTGACTGAGTTTCCGACTTGGAAGTCTGAGATTTCCCAGTTCCAGTTCCAAGTTGTTTTGAACGTGGCAGAAGTCATGCTGGATTGAAAACATGGCCAATGTTTTAAAACTTTTTGCGGTCTGTAGTACACTGTAATATTTACTAAAGTATTCTACCGTATACTTCAAAATTCTATAGTAAGTACTACACATGATCAAGGGATATTTACAGTGTATAGAATAGATTTCTACAGTATACTACCGTTTGCAACATAATTCTATAGTAAATAGTAATACTGTAGAATTTTTTCATGTGGGTGGGGGCAGATACTGGTCTGGGGTAGTTCACCAGACAAGGAGTGGACAGAGCCTGGGACTGGCTTTTCTTCATACTGACTTTCCCATTGGTTTAGGTAAGTGGTGTGGTGCAATGGGCAGTATGGCCTGAAATTAATTGAAAATGAAATACAGAAATATCTCATTGACGTAAGTATTCACAACCCATAGTTAATACTTTTGTAGAAGCACCTTTGGCAGTGATTACAGCTGTGAGTCTTTCTGGGTAAGTCTCTAAGAGCTTTCCACACCACAACATTCACTCATTATTCTGTTCAAAATTCCTCATGCACTGTCGAATTGGTTATTGATCATTGTTAGACAGCCATTTTCAGGTCTTGACGTAGATTTCAAGTAGATTTTAGTCACTGCAACTCGGCCACTCAGGAGCATTCACTGTCTTCTTGGTAAGCAACTCCAGTGTAGATTTGGCCTTGTGTTTTAGGTTATTTTTAGACTACCTTTGTGAGGCATTGGAAAACCTCCCTGGTCTTTGTGGTTTAATCGGTGTTTGAAATGCACTGCTTGACTGAGGGAGCTTACAGATAATTGTAAGTGTGGGGTACAGAGATGAGGTAGTCAAAAATCATGTTAAACACTATTATTGCACACAGAGTGAGTCCATGCAACCTATTATGTTACTTGTTACGCACATTTCTACTCCTGAACTTATTTAGGCTTACCATAACAAAGGGGTTGACTACTTATTGACTCAAGAAATTTCTGCTTTTCATTTTTTATAAAATAAAATAAAAACGAAAAACATCATTCCACTTTGACATTATGGGGTATTGTTTTTTGGCCAATTAATTTAATCAATTTTAAGGCTGGAACACTTTTTTTTTTGTTGAAAAAGTCAAGGGCTGTGAATACTTTCTGAAGGCACTGTACATATTTCCGTCATGCTTAAGTCTAAAGTAATGGAAACAATTTGGCAAGTGACTCAAATGCCTTAGTCCAGTCATTATATGATTTGTGAAACATATGGCTTTATGTTAAGATAATGTTGAAATGATGTTGTACACCGGATTGATAGGTACAGTGGATGTCTAAGAATCCTTAGTGAAAATACTGATCTGTTTTACTTGACTCCTTACACTGCTGTATGTGAGATCATGCTGCTCTCTGTTGGTCAGATGATGTCAATGTAGGTGATTTGATATTGAGCCTGTTCTCTGAAAGACTCATCGCGAATGAATGAATGGTTGACAAAAATGATGATTCAAGTAAATGAGGGTGAAGACTGCCCCTTAACAGAGTAAATTCAAGTAGTAAAGTGTTAGTTGCATACAGGTTGATATTATCATCATGTTATGCATAAGGCAGTCATTGTAAATAATAATTTGTTCTTAACTCACTTACCTAGTTAGACTTCTTATGGCTTGAATCCCGCTAGCGGGATCGATATGACAACAGCTAGTAAAAGTGCAGGGCGCCAAATTCAAAACAACAGAAATCTCATAATTTAAATTCCTCAAACATAGAAGTATTTTACACTATTTTAAAGATAAACTTGTTGTTAATCCCACCACAGTGTCCGATTTCAAAAAGGCTTTACAGCGAAAGCACAACATATGATTATGTTAGGTCAGAGCCTAGTCACAGAAAAACACACACACAGCCATTTTCCAGCCAAAGAGAGGAGTCACAAAAAGCAGAAATAGAGACAAAATGAATCACTAACCTTTGATGATCTTCATCAGATGACACTCATAGGACTTCATGTTACACAATACATGTATGTTTTGTTCGATAAAGTTTATATACAAAAATCCGAGTTTACATTGGCGCGTTATGTTTTGTAGTTCCAAAACATCCGGTGGTTTTGCAGAGAGCCACATCAATTTACAGAAATATTCATAATAAACATTGCTAAAATATACAACTATCATGCATGGAATTATAGATACACTTCTCCTTAATGCAACCGCTGTGTCAGATTTCAAAAAAACTTTACGGAAAAAGGACACCATGCAATAATCTGAGTACGCCGCTCAGACAACAAATCAAGTCATACAGATATCCGTCATGTTGGAGTCAACAGAAGGCAGAAATAGTGCTATAAATATTCACTTACCTTTGATGATCTTCATCAGAAGGCACTCCCAGGAATCCCAGTTCCACAATAATTGTTTGATTTGTTGGATAAAGTCCATCATTTATGTCCAAATACCTTCTTTTATTTGCGAGTTTAGCTCAGTAATCCAAATGCTCAATGCGTGATCGCTTAGTTCAGACAAAAAGTTAAAAAAGTTACATTACAGTTCGTAGAAACATGTCAAACGATGTATAGAATCAATCTTTAGGATGTTTTTATCATAAATCTTCAATAATGTTCCAACCGGAGAATTCCTTTGTCTTCAGAAATGCAATGGAACTCAAGCTAACTCTCACATGAACGAGCGTGACCAGCTCGTGGCACTCTGACAGGCCACTGACTCAATCCTCTCTCATTCCCCCCTCCTTCACAGTAGAAGCAGCAAACAAGGTTCTAAAGACTGTTGACATCTAGTGGAAGCCTTAGGAAGTGCATTTTGACCCCATAGGCACTGTATATTCAATAGGCGAAGAGTTGAAAAACTACAAACCTCAGATTTACCACTTCCTGGTTGGATTTTTTCTCAGGTTTTTGCCTGCCATATGAGTTCTGTTATACACACAGACATCATTCAAACAGTTTTAGAAACTTCAGTGTTTTCTATCCAAATCTACTTATAATATGCATATATTAGCATCTGGGCCTGAGTAGCAGGCAATTTACTCTGGGCACCTTATTCATCCACGCTACTCAATACTGCCCCCAGCCATAACAAGTAAAGGTTAATAAACAAATAAAATGTATAGATGTTCATATCTGATCATTTTCCTCTTACAGGCACATAAACCATGGAATGCCTCTCATCATGCAACTGCGTATGTTGACACAGTAATTACCCTTACATAAAGTTACAAATGTTTGATAAAAAGAGTTACATAAAAACAGTTTTGCTTTTTATAACCCATGATTAGGGTTGTTTAATACAACAGAGAACCAACTGTAACGCTTGTCGTTTGGGGAAAGAGACGAGGACCAAAATGCAGCGTGATGATTATCCCCTTTTAATAGAATACTTTAACAACGAACAAAAACAATAAACCGACAAAATGAACGAAGACGAAACAGCCCCTGTACCGTGAACACAGGAAACAGGAACAATCACCCACAACCCCCAATACAAAACAGGCTACCTAAATATGGTTCTCAATCAGGGAAAACGATTGACAGCTGCCTCTGATTGAGAACCATACCAGGCCAAACACAGAAATAAAAAATCATAGACAGACTAACATAGACAACCCACCCAACTCACGCCCTGACCTTACTAAAACAAAAGACAAAACAAAGGAACTAAGGTCAGAACGTGACACCAACGTACCTAATACAAGTGATTTAGAGAACTGCAAAAACTTACTTTGGAATGTACAATTTGTGGCTTGAATGAATGTTACTTGAGAGTTTAATATTTTTTATGGCCTATAACTTTATGGCATTGGCATAGCAGTAGCTTAAGTTATACAACTTGTTTTTATCTAGCCTGCCGGGCAACATAGTCAACTTCTCAATGTAGAAAGTGGGCTACATCTATAAATCTATAACCTTTCATCTATGTTCATCACTGCTTGTGCCTGTGGTCACCAATCCTGTGGTCATCAATCTATTTAGAATTACATTATAATGATCATCAAGGTAAAAGGGACATTCCTTGCTGATTTTCCCTGTCAGCATAACAAATAATGAGCAGTGGCACAAAGTACTAAAGCAAAAATACTTTAAAGTACTACCTAAGTAGTTTTGGGGGGGTATCTGTACTTTACTATTTATATTTTTTGCAACTTTTACATCTGCTTCAATACATTCCTAAAGCAAATAATGTTATTTTTACTCCATACATTTTGACACACAAAAGTACTCGTTCCATTTTTTATGCTTAGCAGGACAGGAAAATGTTTCAGAACACTTTTCAACAGAACATCCCTGATCACACTTACTGCCTCTGATCTCGCGGACTCACTAAACACAAATGCTTAGTTTATAAAGATGCCTGAGTGTTGCAGTGCTCCCCTGGCTATCCGTAAATAAATAAATAATGATGCCGCCTGTTTTGCTTTGTCAAGTTCTGACCCTAGTATTTGTGTTAATTGTTTGTTTTAGTTGGTCAGGACGTGAGTTGGGTGGGCATTCTATGTTGTGTGTGTCTAGGTTGTTTTTCTGTGTTCAGCCTTGTATGGTTCTCAATCAGAGGCAGGTGTCGTTAGTTGTCTCTGATTGAGAATCATACTTAGGTAGCCTGGGTTTCACTGTTGTTTTGTGGGTGATTGTTTCCGTGTCTGTGTTTTACACCACACGGTACTGTTTTCGGTTTTGGTTATTCACGTTACGTTTATTGTTTTTGTATGGAGTGTTCAGTTTATGTGTTTAAATAAATACCATGGACACTTACCACGCCGCATATTGGTCCTCCGATCCTTCTCGCCTCTCCTCTTCAGACGAAGAGGAGGGAAGCCATTACTTGCTTAATATAAGGAAATGGAAATGATTTATAGTTTTACTTTGATACTTAAGTATATTTTAGCAATTACATTTACTTTTGATACTTAAGAATATTTAAAACCAAATTCTTTTAGACTTTTACTCAAGTAGTATTTTACTGGGTGACTTTCACTTTTACTTGGTAGCTTTACTTTTACTCAAGTATGACAATTGGGTACATTTTCCACCACTGATATTAAGTGCCTTTACTTGAATAATAAATAGGCCATCCCTAGTTACCACAGCCACAAAGTCAGAAGGCCGCCTACCCGACCAATCAGATGAGGGAGAGTGATGAGGTGTATTCCGGTTCACGGGAAATGTCTAATTTTCAAAATGGCATGGAGTTCAGGTTTGAGGACCAAATAACTAAATGCATTCAGGAATAAGAATTGGCAACATTGAGAAAATACAGACGTTTTGGACAAACTGGTAAGTTGTCTTTTTTTAGCAAACTAGCTAGTAGCTGACTTGTAATACTCCTCTAAAAGCTTGAACTACTGCATTAAGTGTGAAATATCTCCTTTAAAAATGGAAAGGTGATTGGGAATAAGGCCGACTACAAACAGTGTAGTTATTCCCTCCGCAAGGCAGTCAAGCAAGCAAAATGTCAGTATAGAGACAAAGTGGAGTCACATTTCAACGGCTCAGACACGAGACGTATGAGGCAGGATCTACAGACAATCACAGACAACGACGTCCAGACAAACTAAACACCCTCTTTGCCTGCTTTGAGGATAATACAGAGCCACCGATGCGGCCCGCTACCAAGGACTGTGGGCTCTCCTCCGTGGCCGACGTAAGACATTTAAACGTGTTAACCCTCGCAGGGCTGCCGGCCCAGATGGTACCGCGAGTCGCGTCCTCAGAGCATGCACAAACCAGCTGGTTGGTGTGTTTACGGACATATTCAATCTCTCCCTCTACCAGTCTTCTGTCTCCACATGCTTCAATATGGCCACCATTGTTCCTGTATCCAAGAAGGCAAAGGTAACTGAACTAAATGCCTATCGCCCCGTAGCACTCACTTTTGTCATCATATCACCTCTACCTTACCTGTCACCCTAGACCCACTTCATCACACTGTCCTATCCCATCTGGACAAGAGGAATACATATGTAAGAAAGCTGTTCATCGACTATAGCTCAGCATTCATCTCCATAGTACCCTCCAAGCGCATAATTAAGCTAGAGGCCTTAGGTCTCAATCCTACCCTGTGAAATTGGGTCCTGCACTTCCTGACAGGCCACCCCCAGGTGGTGAAGGTAGGAAACAACATCTCCACTTCGCTGATCCTCAACACTGGGACACCACAAGGATACATGCTCAGCCCCCTCTTGTACTCCCTGTTCACCCATGACTGCCTGGCCAAGCACGCCTCTAACTCAATCATCAAGTTTGCAGATGAGACAACAGTAGAAAGCTTGATTTCCAACAGCGACGAGACAGCCAGCAGGGAGGAGGTGAAGGCACTCAGAGTGTGGTGGCAGGAAAACAACCTCTCACTCAACGTCAACAAAACAAAGGAGATGATTGTGGACTTCAGGAAATAACAGAGGGAGATCCCCTCTATCCACATCGACGGGACCGCAGTGGAGAAGGTGAAAAGTTGTAAGTTCCTCGGCATACACATCACGGATAAACTGAAATGGTCCACGCACACAGACAGTGTGGTGAAGAAGGCTCAACAGTGCCTCTTCAACCTCAGGAGGCTGAAGAAATGTGGCTTGTCACCTAAAACCCTCACAAACCTTTACAGACGCACAATTGAGAGCATTCTGTCAGGCCGTATCACCGCCTGGTACGGCAACTGCACCGACAACAACCGCAAAGCTCTCCAGAGGGTGGTGCAATCTGCACAACGCATCATTGGGGGCAAACTACTTGCCCTCCAGGACACCTACAGCACACGATCTCACAGGAAGGCCAAAAAGATCATCAAGGACAACAACCACCCAAGCCACTGCCTGTTCACCCAGCTAGCAGCCAGAAGGTGAGGTCAGTACAGGTGCATCAAAGCTGGGACTGAGAGACTGAAAAACAGCTTCTATCTCAAGGCCATCAGACTGACAGCCATCACTAACACAGAGAGGCTGCTGCCTACCTACAGACTTGACATCATTGGCCACTTTAATAAATGGATCACTAGGCACGTTAATAATGCCACTTTAATAATGTTTACATATCTTGCATTACACATCTCATATATACATATATACTGTATTTTATACCATCTATTGCATCTTGCCTATGCCGCTCTGTCATTGCTCATCCATATATTTCTATGTATATATTCTTATTCTATTCCTTTACTTAGATTTGTGTGTAGTAGGTCGTTTTTGTGGAATTGTTAGATTACATGTTAAATATTGCTGCACTGTCGGAACTAGAAGCACAAGCATTTCGCTACACTCACAATAACATCTGCTAACCACGTGTATGTGACCAATAAAATTTGATTCGATTTAAAAAGAGCTACCTTCCTAGCATAAAGAATTCCGTTCCAAGTACAGAGTTATTCTATATAATAGATAAACATTTTTAGTTCAAAGGCACTTAAATCTTTTGTCTTGCACATTCACCCTCTGAATGGCACATCTACACTAATTGAATTGGATTTAACATGTGACATCAATAAGGGATAATAGCTTTTACTTGGTCAGTCTATGTCATGGAAAGAGCAGGTGTTCCTAATGTTTTGTATAGTCAGTGTATATAGAAGTAGTTTAATGGCAACTTTTATTTGTTAAATATGTGTAAAAAAAGAAAATCCTGATATTTCTTAAAGCTCTCAGATACAAGGCAGACACTTTAAAACAAACTACCTTTTGGTACATTTTTTGACTGTTTTTCCATGTATGAATCTGTTATTCAATGCTTTTCTATGGGCAATTAGTGGTAATAACTAAATGTTTCAACAATTAATTTTGTAATATATATTTGTTTGATACCTAAAGAGATCATAAAATTCTAAATCAAGTAGCTAAAGGATCCATGGTATGACCATCTTTAAAAAATTCCATATGTTAGCGAAGTAGAACCCCCCCCTCCCCCCAATTTAGACTCTTAGGATTAAACACAACTCTACTTTTTCAAGGTGCTTATTCTTTTAGAAATTGTCATCTGTTCCAGATGTTTTACCACTGCTAAGAAAGGAAAATACAATGTGAAAGTGAGTGCATAGACAAAACAAAGGCAAAACAATAGTACAATTTGATTTGGACCAGGAGACTTTTTAAAATTGTACCTTTATTTAACTAGGCAAGTCAGTTAATACTGCCCCCAGCCATAACAAGTTGAGTAGCTTGGATGAATAAGGTGCCTAGAGTAAACGGGCTGCTACTCAGGCCCAGTTGCTAATATATGCATATTATTAGTAGATTTCGATAGAAAACACTCTGAAGTTTATAAAACTGTTTGAATGATGTCAGAACTCATATGGCAGGCAAAAACCTGAGAAAAAATCCAACCAGGGAAGTGGGAAATCTGAAGTTTGTAGTTTTTCAACTCATTCCCTATCGAATGCACAGTCTATGGGGTCAAATTGCACTTCCTCCGGCTTCCACTAGATGTAAACAGTCTTTAGAACCTTGTTTGATGCTTCTACTGTGAAGTGGGGGCGAATGAGAGGGGAATGAGACAGAGGTCTGCCAGAGATCCACGAGCTGGCCACCCTCGTTCACGTGAGAGTTAGCTTGAGTTCCATTGCAATTCTACAGACAAAGGAACATTATTGAAGATTTATGTTAACATCCTAAAGATTGATTCTATACTTCGTTTGACATGTTTCTACGGACTGTAACGGAACTTTTTTACTTTTTGGTTGCTCCTAGTGATCGCGCGTCATGAATTTGGATTACTGGGCTAAACTCACGAACAAAAATGAGATATTTGGACATAAATTATGGACTTTATCGAACAAAAAAACATTTATTGTGGAACTGGGATTCCTGGGAGTGCATTCTGATGAAGATCATCAGAGGTAAGTGAATATTTATAATGCTATTTCTCACTTCTGTTGACTACACAACATGGCGGATATCTGTTTGGGTTGTTTTGGTTTCTGAGCTCCGTACTCAGATTATAGCATGGTATGCTTTTTCCGTAAAGCTTTTAAAAAATCTGACACAGCCGATGCATTAAGGAGAAGTGTATCTATAATTCTGTGCATAATAGTTGTATCTTTTATCAATGTTTATTATGAGTATTTCTGTAAATTGATGTGGCTCTCTGCAAAATCACCGAATGTTTTGGAACTACTGAACGTAACGCGCCAATGTAAACTCAGATGTTTTGATATAAATATGAACTTTATCGAACAAAGCATACATGTATTGTGTATCATGAAGTCCTATGAGTGTCATCTATGAAGATCATCAAAGGTTAGTGATAAATTAATCTCTATTTATGCTTTTTGTGACTCCTCTCTTTGACTGGAAAAACGGCTGTGTTTTTCTGTGACTTGGCTCTGACCTAACATAATCGTTTGGTTTGCTTTCGCTGTAAAGCCTTTTTGAAATCGGACACCATGGTGGGATTAACAAGAAGTTTATCTTTAAAATGGTGTAATACATGTTTGAGGAATTGTAATTATGGGATTTCTGTTGTTTTGAATTTGGGTCCCTGCACTTTTACTGGCTGTTGTCATATTGATCCCGTTAGCAGGATCTCAGCCCGAACAAATACTTTTTTTCAATGACGGCCTAGGAACACAGGGTTAATTGCCTCGTTCAGGGGCAGAACAACCCATTTTTAACTTGTCAGCTCAGGGATTTGATCTTGCAACCTTCCGGTTACTAGTCCAACACTCTAACCACCAGGCTACCTGCCGACTTGGACCAAGGAACTTGGGCTAAGGCACAGGTACAGTACTTAATCATCTATTGTACCTAACATCATGGGAAAATGAATCATGTTGCACACCCAGAGCCCAGTACTTTACCACAAACTTAAAAACAAATAAAATACCTGAAATAATTATTTACCATCATAAGTTCTAGATGAGATCAGGCATGTGTAATTGAATAACCATGTGTGAATCTCATACATATGCTACATGACCAAACATCTCATTCCAAAATCATAGGAATTAATATGGAGTTGGTCCCCCCTTTGCTACTAAAACAGCCTCCACTCTTCTGAGAAGGCTTTCCACTAGATGTTGGAACATTGCTGCGGGGACTTGCTTCCATTCAGCCACAAGAACATTAGTGAGGTCAGGCACTGATGTTGGGCGATTAGGCCTGGCTTGTAGTCGGCATTCCAATTCATCCCAAAGGTGTTCGATGGAGTTGAGGTCAGGGCTCTGTGTAAGCCGGTCAAGTTCTTCCACACTGATCTCGACAAACCATTTCTGTATGGACCTCGCTTTGTGCACGGTGGCATTGTCATGCTGAAACAGGAAAGGGCCTTCCCGAAACTGTTGCCCCAAAGCACAGAATCGTCTATGATGTCATTGCATGCTGTAGTGTTAAGATGTCCCTTCACTGGAACTAAGGGGCCTAGACCAAACCATGGAAAAACAGCCCCAGACCATTATTCCTCCTCCACCTAACTTTACAGTTGGCACTATGCATTCGGACAGGTAGTGTTCTCCTGGCATCTGCCAAACCCAGATTCGTCCGTCACACTGCTAGATGGTGAAGCATAATTAATCACTCCAGAGAACAATTTCCAATGGTGGGGCGATTTACATGGAAACCCTTTTCATGATGCTACCGACAAACAGTTTTTGTTCTGACATTGCGTCCAGAGGCTGTTTGGAAGTCGACAGTGAGTGTTTTAACTGAGGACAGACGATTTATATGCCATTTTACGAGCTTGTGTGGCCTACCACTTCGCAGCTGAGCCATTGTTGCAGCTAGACGTTTCCACTTCATAATAACAGCAATTACAGTTGAGCTGGGGCAGCTCTAGCAGGGCAGAAATGTGACGAACTTGTTGGAAAGGTGGAATCCTATGACAGTGCCACGTTGAAAGTCACTGGGCTCTTCAGTAAGCCCATTCTACTGCCAATGTTTGGCTATGAAGATTGCACGGCTGTGTGCTCGATTCTATACACCTGTCAACAACGGGTGTGGCTGAAATCCACAAATCCACTTTGAAGGTGTGTCCACATACTTTTGTATATATAGTGTATGTTATAACGTTAAAACATTTTATCTTTTTCACTTTGTGATGCCTTGTTTTTTGCCATCTGATTCCTATGAGATCAGAGTCAGCATTGTCTTGGAGATCCTGAGAGGACAATTCAGTGGAGCGCATTTCCTGAACACCTCTGACATCCAGTCACTAGAGGCAGGCTCTAGAGAGTAATACTCCTTCCTTATTCAGCTACATAGCCCATGCTGAACCAGAGACGGTCATGTTCCTTGCTGTGTGTTCTTGTAACAAGGATTCTCTGAAGTCTGACATCTCTTATGTTGCTAGAGCCACAAACATTTGACCATTTGTACTATTTGTTTCAACTAAGTCAACTATATCATAATATTCAGGTCCAAACCTAAAGCAGACCTCTGGATCAAATGTAATAGCACTGGTTGTATTAGTCATTGGTACAGCTGCCTTCATTATTGCTGTATAGGTTGTAAGCAGGATTCGACAGACTCTGGAATAATCCCGACCTCACCGAGACCCATGTCACAACAAGCTTGCTGTAACAAATCACAGCAAGTGTAGGCTACATTCAACAGGAAAAAAAATCTAAGGGTGTTATTTCACTTGCCTCTTTTCATTATATTCCTCATTTTTTAAAAACATTTCATCATATTAATAATTTTGGGGGGGTAACTTTCTATTATTTTAGGACAAACACCTATTCACGTATTGCATGCTGTGAATATCTGATATATCTATATGTATTTGCTTAATTTAACCACAGGGTGACAGTCAAGGACCAGCAGTTGCTTTTCATCACTGTGATTCGTCTGTAGTGCTTTAGCATTGTGGTCATATCATGTGGGCACATTTAAAACTTTAGCAATTAAACTTGCTACGAAAACACATCTACCATACTGTTTTGTTGTACTGTGATTTATTAATTTGTTCATAGAATCTACTGGCATCCCATGTTTTTATATTATACATTGTGTGATGAGTCAATAACATGAACACAAATCTTATAAAGTGCCAGTTAATAGTCAGGATTTAATTCCTAGAATTGAAAACAAAAACCACCAAAGTGTGTATGTTTGTTTCCTGACGATTTATATGCCATTCCTTTGTATATCATATTAGGTATTTCCCTCAAACAAATAATTCAAACTCAATTTCAGGTCAGAATGAGCATTTCATTTACTTGAGTGACTTTCCAAGGATATTTATTGTCTCGCATTAGCAAATCAAATCTAATTTTATCGGTCACATATATATTTAGCAGATGTTGCGGGTATAGTGAAATGCTTGTGTTCCTAACAGTTCACTGTGCAATTATCTCCCAGTATCTCTCTTCAATGGAAGAGCCAAAACATGTTTATAGCCTAGTTGATTTATGCCCTATTTAAAAACTTAACACTTCAAATGATGCATTGTATGGAGGGAAAAACACATCTAATTGCAGCAAACAGGGTTACCAGTAAAAAAAAATACTAAGGCTAATGATGTCACCTAATGTTTACATGTAGGATCGTGAGGCTGTAACACCACTAAATACCGTAAAGGCATTTCTGGGGACAAGCATGGATAGCTCCCCAGGAAAAACACCCATTAAAGTTGTATTTGGAGAGGTTTTGAGTTTACATAGAAAACCCCACTTATCACTCATCATACCAAGATTTTCAAGATCACACATTAGAGCTGGAAAGATGGTGGCTGTTGAATGAGTGTTACGCCAATGTGCAGGTAGTATTGGGTGACCTTAACCAGGTTAAAAACTACAGCTGCTCCATTTTTGGGCAAGGAAGGATACAGTGGCTGTGTTGTTCTTTTCATGGGATTGAAAACACAGCTTTGTCCCCAAAACTCATCCTCTGTGGGCCCCTGCATCCTGTAGAGGGACATCGGCTTAGATAAAGACAAAAGCTATGTTCAAATACCCATACTAACATACTGTATACTATATACTATTAGTTCATTTTAGTATACTACAAACGAACGGTATCGTTCGCACACTGAACGCTCTGGCCGAGGAGTAGGGTTGATATGAGCGTTCAACGGCAGTCAAGCACCCAAGCTAACTGGCTAACGTTGGCTAGCTACTTCCAGACACAAATGAGAGAACACCCCACTCTGACAATTTCTCGCCCTAGCATAGCTGGTTAGGCTGTTTTCATGTTATCCAGAGCATTGGCGACTGTGCCTGTGCTGCTGGCAACAATTTAATTACGCTTTTTGTTTTGCCAACGTTTACTGACACTGGCCATATTCAACTGGTATTGAGCATTTGTAAATTCATCAGTTATTTGGCGCTCTGGCAAACTCAGACAAGTGCTATTAACTCCATTGAAATGCACAACGACTATACCACTTAGCTAAGCATGATGTGAATAATCAAGTCAATAAACATTGTGAAGTTAGTTAGATTGCAGATAGTTTAAATAATGCCTGGCAAGTTCGATATATTAGTAGCCAACTACGTTAGGTAACATACTAGCTAACATACTGGTGCATAGTGCTGTATTGCTATGCGGTTCGTAAGGATAACTTTGTGAAGCCATGGCCATTTTCTGAAGAATTACATTATGGGCCATAAATGTACGGGAATAGTGTCCACTGCGTGTATGCTTCGTATTTTGGTGAATTTAGTACAACATCCGGGAACTTTTGGCATGCTAACTATATCCATACTATGACCAATAAGCATACTATATACTCAATTTACATCACAAATAGTACGTTCAATATGAGTATACTAATTCCAGGGTTTTTCTTTATTTTTACTATTTTCTACACTGTAGAATAATAATTTTTAGTAACCACAAAAGTGTTAAACAAATCCAAATATATTTTACATTTGAGATTCTTCAAATTAGCCACCCTTTGGCTTGATGACAGCTTTGCACACTCTTGGCATTCCCTCAACCAGCTTCATGAGGTAGTCACCTGGAATGCATTTCAATCAACAGGTGTGCCTGTTCAAAGTACATTTGTGGAATTTCTTTCATTCTTAATGCCAACCAACCAGTTGTGTTGTGACAAGGTAGGGGTGGTATATAGAAAACAGCCCTATTTGGTAAAAGACCAAGTCCATATTATGGCAAGAACAGCTCAAATAAGCAAAGAGAAATGACAGTCCATCAATACTTTAAGACATGAAGGCCAGTCAATTTGGTAAAATGTCAAGTACTTTGAATGTTTTTGCTGGTGACACTGTCTGTGATGTATTTAGAATTCAAGGCACACTTAACCAGAATGGCTACCACAGCATTTTTTAGTGATAGGCCATCCCATCTGTTTTGCATTTAGTGGGACCACCATTTTTTTTTCAAAAGGATAATGACCCAAAACACACCTTCAGATGTTTACATTCTTTGGAACTGGGGGGCAGTATTGAGTAGCTTGGATGATTAAAGTGCCCAGTGTAAACTGCCTACTACTCAGGCCGAGTTGCTAATATATGCATATTATTAAGAAATTAGGATAGAAAACACTCTGAAGTTTCTAAAACTGTTTGAATGATGTCTGTGCGTATAACAGAACTCATATGGCAGACAAAAACCTGAGAAAATATCCAATCAGGAAGTAGGAAATCTGAGGTTAGTAATTTTTCAAGTCATAGCCTATCCAATATACAGTGTCTATGGGGTCAAATTGCACTTCCAAAGGCTTCCACTAGATGTCAACAGTCTTTAGAACCTTGTTTGATGCTTCTATGAGAGGGGAATGAGTCAGGGCTCTGCCAGAGTGCCACGAGCTGATCATGCGCGCTCACGTGAGACCGACCTGCGTTCCATCACATTTCTACAGACAAAGGAATTCTCCGGTTGGAACATTATTGAAGATTTATGATAAAAACATCCTAAAGATTGATTCTATACTTCGTTTGACATGTTTCTAGGAACTGTAATATGACTTTTCGCCTGGACTTGCCCGCGCCTCGTGAGTTTGGATTGTGTACTAAACGCGCAAACAAAAAGGAGTTATTTGGACATAAATGATGGACTTTATCCAACAAATCAAACATTTATTGTGGAACTGGGAGTCCTGTGAGTGCATTCTGATGAAGATCATCAAAGGTAAGTGAATATTTATAATGCTATTTCTGACTTCTGTTGACTCCACAACATGGCAGATATCTGTATGGCTTGTTTTGTTGTCTGAGCGCTGTACTCAGATTATTGCATGGTGTGCTTTTTCAGTAAAGCTTTTTTGAAATCTGACACAGCGGTTGAATTAAGGAGAAGTTTATCTAAAGTTCCATGCATAACACTTGTATTTTCATCAACATTTATGATGAGTATTTCTGTAAATTGATGTGGCTGTCTGCAAAACCATCTGATGTTTTGGAAGCAAAACATTACTGAACGTGACGCGCCAATGTAAACTGAGATTTTTGGATATAAATATGAACTTTATCGAACAAAACATACATGTATTGTGTAACATGAAGTCCTATGAGTGTCATCTGATGAAAATCATCAAAGGTTAGTGATTAATTTATCTCTATTTCTGCTTTTTGTGACTCCTCTCTTTGACTGGAAAAATGTCTGTGTTTTTCTGTGACGAGGTACTGACCTAACATAATCATTTGGTGTGCTTTCGTCGTAAAGCCTTTTTGAAATTGGACATGGTAGCTGGATTTACGACAAGTTTATTTTTAAAATGGTGTAAAATACTTGTATGTTTGAGGAATTGTAATTATTGGATATCTGTTGTTTTGAATTTGGCGCCCTGCAATTTCACTGGCTGTTGGAGAGGTGGGACGCTATAGTCCCACATATCCCAGAGAGATTAAGGACTATTTGACCAAGAAGAAGAGTGATGGTGTGCTGCATCAGATGACCTGGCCTCCACAATCACCTGACCTCAACCCAATTGAGATGGTTTGGGATGAGTTGGACCGCAGAGTGAAGGAAAAGCAGCCAACAAATGCTCAGCATATGTGGGAACTCCTTTAACCTCTAGCGTCGAGCAATCCCGTATCTGGGAGCATAATCATAGCCTCAAGCTCATTACCATAACGCAACGTTTCCTATTCATGAAAATCGCAAATGAAATGAAATAAATATATTCAAACACAAGCTTAGCCTTTTGTTAACAACACTGTCATCTCAGATTTTCAAAATATGCTTTTCAACCAATGCTACACAAGCATTTGTGTAAGAGTATTGATAGCCTAGCATAGCATTAAGCCTAGCATTCAGCAGGCAACATTTTCACAAAAACAAGAAAAGCATTCAAATAAAATAATTTACCTTTGAAGAACTTTGGATGTTTTCAATGACTAGACTCTTAGTTAGATAGCAAATGTTCATTCTTTCCAAAAATATTATTTGTGTAGACGAAATAGCTCCAGTTTGTTCATCACGTTTGGCTAAGAAAAAGACCGTAAAATGCAGTCACTTACAACGGCAAACTTTTTTCCAAATTAGCTCCATAATATCGACAGAAACATGGCAAATGTTATTTAGAATCAATCCTTAAGGTGTTTTTCACATATCTATTCGATAATCTATCAGTGGTGGCAGTTGGCTTCTCATCAGAAGCAAACGGAAAAATACTGCAGCTGGAGATTACGCAATAATTGCAACGGAGGACACCAAGCGGCCACCTGGTAGATGTAGTCTCTTATGGTCAATCTTCCAATGATATGCCTACAAATACGTCACAATGCTGTAGACACCTTGGGGAAAACGTGGAAAACGTAAGCTGACTCCTAGCTCCTTCACAGCCATATAAGGAGTCATTGGCATGAGGCGGTTTCAAAAAATGCGGCACTTCCTGATTGGATTTTTATCTGGGTTTCGCCTGTAACATCAGTTCTGTGGCACTCACAGACAATATCTTTGCAGCTTTGGAAACGTCAGAGTGTTTTCTTTCCAAAGCTGTCAATTATATGCATAGTCGAGAATCTTTTCGTGACAAAATATCTTGTTTAAAACGGGAATGTTTTTCTTCCAAAAATTAAAAGAGCGCCCTCTATATCCAAGAAGTTAAGAGTGTTGGAAAAGCATTACAGGTGAATCTGGTTGAGAGAATGCCAAGCGTGTGCAAAGGTGTCATCAAGGCAAAGGATGGCAACTTTTGAAGAATATAAAATAGATATTGATTTGCTTAACACTTTTTTGGTTACTACATGATTCCATATGTGTAATTTCATAGTTATGATGTCTTCACTATTATGTAGAAAATAGTAAAAAATAAAGTAAAACCCTTGAATGAGTAGGTGTGTCCAAACTTTTGACTGGTACTGTATCTGATTTTCAATCTCACCACAGACATTACTTCAATATCATAAATCTAGGGGAAAACACATTACATCAGAGGTTCCGTAACATTTCAAAAGTTGGTTCATCATGACTTAAAAATAAATCATCACAAACAAACCAGCATAAAGAGATAAAATTGCTAATTATTCTTGATTATTTTCTATTTTTGAGAGTGATATAATGGTTAGCACCACAGTGCTCTCTGTGCCTTCTGCTCAGAGAGCAACTCATCCATAATAACAGTCCCCCTATCTCCGTGCGTCTCCCCATCTCCAGCTGTCTCCCTCCTGCCCGTCTCTCGTGCCTCCTCCTTATTTCCCCTGACCCAGTCCCTGTCCAGCCAACTGTGTGATATATTACTGAGGGAAAGTCAACATACAGATATATATTAATGAATAACTCAGCCTAGGCTCTAGTAGGGAGCACACAGAGAGATGCTCCATCTTGTCTTGGAAGGATTGTCTCTCTCTGTCCATCACTCTCCCTCTGTCCATCTCTCATTTACCAGACGTGCTTTGTCTCTCTGCATCTCTCCTCCTCACTGTCATTTGGAACCATCCTCCACTTCGCAGTTGGCCTTCCCTGTTTTACCACCACTGCAGTTCTCTAAGTTCTCCTTCTAAGGCAGGCAAGAGAGGCCAAATACAAAAGGCCATTTGATTGAGCAACACTATAATAAGGCTGTGTTGCTATGAAGGTAATGGCACATTATCTATGGCGATTAAGGCCATTCATTTCTGATTAAAACCGTGCCATTCTTTATAAAGACATTAAGGTCCTTCAAGATTATTTATCTTGGAGATGGATGGCTTACGTATGAGTGTATTTCTATGTGTCAAATTACCATCACTTAAGAGACCGTCTATTCGCCACAGCTTGCCAAAGTAAATTAAATATTTTCCTTTCAGACAAAAAACACCCTATTATTATTCCATCATTCATCTTAAAGAGCCACTGAACACGCCAATTGGCACGTGTGTTTTCTGCTGCTCATTAGAAAAACAAGATTTCAGTCTTGGAGGTGTGTTTTCTGACCGATTCCTCGTTTGGTTAATGATGTTTGTCCCCCATCAGACACTGTAGCCTATTTCACTTCCTCAAAATCGCCAGAATGAATCTAGGATATAACTAAAGAAATCTGGATGTTTTATTTGCACAATTTTACATCTAACTAAGGGGCAGTATTTCCAAAGTAAAAAAATGTGTGGCGTGTTGTCTTATGTAAACAAAGTTGGAGCTGCTGTCTCACGGTCTATACTATTGGATAGACGGCAATCACCGCCACTGTTCACCCCACGTTAGTGGGCAAATGGGCATTTTCAAATTAAAACCCAACCTTCATTTACTAAAAGTATCCTATTTACAATTTGTAGTCAATTTTGACACTAGAATAACTGTTTCTGACTCATATCAATGCAACATAGGCCATTTTCAAAGGGATTCGTTGTTTTAAAGACTCCATCACTCACTCAAATAAACCCAAATCAAATTCAACCTCAACATTATTGCACACTGATACCACATGCAGATGGCTTTCGTTAATCATTGGCTTGCTGTGGGAAGGATTCCTAAAACAGTACCATATTGTGTTTCTAAACACTAGTTGGTTATGAACATCGGCTCACCATTCAGCCTCGCCTGTTCTGTCTGTTTCTCAGTGGACGGCTTGGCCAATACCATCTGATGAAATATTAAAAACAGAGAAGGCGCGGCTTGGCAGGGTTGTGTTTCAGTGGACGCATGGCTCTCGACCTTCGCCTCTCCCGAGTCCATACGGGAGTTGTAGCGATGGGACAAGACTGTAACTATCAATGGATTTCACGAAATTGGGGAGAAAATGGGTATAAAGTACTAAAAATGTATTTTAAAAAACCCAGAAGGCATCCAGTACCATCAGGAGTTATAAGGCCTAATTCAATGCATTGCTTAAATCCTTTCCAATCGATAAGAGGACAATTACATCAGAAAATATCAAGGGAAAAACCCTTTTAAGTATTTCTCCTATTATGGTGAACTGAACTTTACTGAGCAGGTAGTATATATGACATCCCCTATCTGTACCTGACCCATTGTTTATAAGCTGAGGGAAGGAGTTTAGCACAGGGTTGTGAGATAACACAGACCTGCAGAAAAATGCTGCCTGCACATGTGAGAGCTCTTCGGAGCCCCGCAGATACAGAGCTTTCATCTGTGACTAATGAGCATCTACTGATCAGATTGATCTTCCTAAATCTATAAAGTTATTTGGAGAGGGTCTGTTGTAGCCCCAAAGGTATGTTGACAAATGGCACCCAATTCGACAGGATTATACCGTATTTCAGCCCAGACTTTGAATCTGCTGTTAAATACATCCTGTCTTTTCACTCTTGATTCATCTGGAATGAAAAGAGGGTGGAATTGCTTTAGCCGATTGCAAGTTTAAAAACCTTACTCAATTTATTTGTCAACTCGGAAAGTGTCAACAAATTACATGCAGGCTCAAGGGTTATGTTTACAAACTGGAAACCCATTCAGACTTATATCGGTAAGCAGATCGGAATCGGACGATATTAGCTAAAAATGCCAAAATTGCAAAACCGATGTCAGAGCTGATGTGCATACCTGTATAACGTAGGTAGATGGTGTAATACAGTGCTACACGTGTAACACAGCATTCCTAATGTAGCCCACAATGTCTGCTGTGTGGATCTATATTGAAGTTTCAAAGGAAAGATAACAAAAAGGCCAAATGCTGCTATTATTTCCCGAGGAGGGGAGAAAGTGAAATCGTTCAATACCACAAATCTAACTACTCATTTGAAATTGCATCACCCCCAGACGTTCTGCGACTACTTAGAACAAAAGTAGAAAAGAACTAAGTGCACACTTCCAACAATTAAACAAGTTCAAGTCGTGCAGTCATTTCAATGAGCAGTCATTTGAAAGAGCAAGACATTTTCATTGAGACAACTCAAAGGTGAAATCCATTAATGCCAAGATAATGGTTATCATTGCCTTTGACAATCAACCGTTCTCTATCGTGGATGATGTTGGCTTTCACCGACTGTTGGAGCACCTCGAGCCCCGGGACACACCACCAAGTAGCCGCTATTTTTCAGATGTTGCCTTACCGGAGTTTCACAGTATTTTTGAAACGCACATCCATTAGCTACTTGCTATGGACGTCACTGATATTAGCTTTACGACTGACATTAGGACCAGCGATGTCAGCCCCATGAGCATGCTGAGTCTGACAGCACAGTGGGTCGACGAGGACTTCGTACTGAGGAAAGCCATATTTTACTTCAATGGCATTTGAGAACATGTTTGAAACTTGGAAAATCCCCAAGAACAAAGTACACGCTGTGCTACGTGATAATGCACGTAAAATGACAAAGGCTTTGGAAGAATGCAGAGTCGCCAGTTTTCCATGCATGGCACACATGCTGCAACTGGCTGTGAACGAAGGTGTTCTTGCCCAACGCAGCATATCTGACACAGTGGCAACAGGTAGGAAGATAGTGGGTCATTTTAAACACTCACAGCTAGCATACAGCCGCCTGCAAGCAATACAGGAACAGGTTGGAGTGAAAACGGCAAAGCTAAAGCAAGACATTTCCACCAGATGGAACAGTACTTTTTACATGATGGAGAGGCTGCTGGAACAAAAATGAGTGCTTGGCGTGTACGCAGCCGACTATGAGTTACCTGCAACAATCAGTGCAAATCAGTGGACGTGATACCCTCATTCATGGCATTGAAATGCCTGCTCAACAAAACTGCCGACACAGACCGTGGGGTTCAAACTTGAAAAAGGTACTCTACTAGTGGTTGTGAACAAGCAATTTGGTGGCATTCTCTCTGAGCCTCTTTACTGTGTTGCCACCATGCTCGATGCTCGATTGTTTGGTGTTCGGATTAAATAAAGAATCATGAACACGTACCATGCTGCACCTTGGTCCACTTCTTCCGATGAGCGTTACACTTCAGTTGTTTATTCATGGCTGGTATAGATCAAGATTTTCATTTAATTTAAAACAAAACAGTTTTGTTCTTTTGTTTATTTTTTTAATTTCCTAAATGGAAGATGAGAAGATGAGTTGTGTTGTAAATTTGCTCGCATTTTACTAGTCAAGTCAGTTGAGAACATTTGAAAAGTTTAAGTTATGCCATTTATAGCAGTTTATGACAGCCTAGAGACCGTCATTTTTTCCAGCAGTTAAAGCTAAAATGATTGTAGTTTAAACCAATATTTCTCTCAAAGCCTTTCTAAGTTTCTCCATACAGTCAAGATTGGATAGTAAGAAGAGCCACCAACAACCTCACCATCTTTGTAATGCGGAGCAGCTAAAATATTTGTGTCATGAATATCTGTTGTGCGATAAATGACATTAATGGATTTGTCATTTTTCTAATTTACAAGTTATTAAACAATCTGTTCCAAACTGAACAAATTAACACTTTGTTTCAACTATTTAACTGTACTAAATATTGGTATCTGTATTGGGTTTTTTTTGCACGGAAAATATCAGATATCGGTATCGGCCAAAAATGTCATATCGGTGCATCCCTAAAATATTGTTAAGTATTGTGAATTGTTCCTACTGTCCGATCAGCTCCCATCTCCACCAGTGATTCAAAGCCCAGGTGCTGTCTGCATATTTATCACTACTGTCAGCCTGTGGAACAAACCTATGTTATAATCATCGCCCCCCCCGCCCTCGGTCTCTCCTCTCCGTCCTCATCCCTGACCCCCCCTTTACTGCATGGCTCCATCCATCTGGAAAATGGCCCCCACGGATTCTCTCCGCAGCCTGCACAAACATTCCACATAAGGCGTCTGTCCCATGCACCTCCCAGGAAATAGCTCTTAGGTATCGCAATAATCATAAAAATAAACATTTAGGGTATCTGTGATTTATCTACAAGGCGAATGCCTTCCATCATCATCTGGAAGTGATCACATGGAGCAAAGCACTGTCCCTGACCTCGACAGTATGGTGGAGGAGAAAGAGAAGAAGGAGGAGGACGAGGACAAGGAGGAGTAAGACGAGGAGTAGGGCAGCCACTGCTTAACTATTGATAGCAGATCAAAGGTTAAGCAACAACTTGTCAAGTTCTGCAGAGTCTGAATGCACCAGAAGAATGCACCAGAAGTTCACCCGCATAACATTTGTCAGTAGATTTGCAGGTGATAGTTTGATATCCAAATAAAATGTGACCTAACCTTTCACTACCGATTCAAGGAAGAAATCCTCCAACCCTTTTCTGATTGTTACTGTGAAGGGTTTTGGGGTGATCAATACACTTTCATCAAGTTGAAGAAAGCAGCAGCTGTTATAACTTAACAGCTGCGCTTAATTTGACCTCACTGTGCCACATGTCAGTCTTATTTTTCATAACTAATTAAAAGTTACCTTTAGATGCCTCCTGGCATGTAGTTGTTGGCTTTGCTTTGAGGACATTATATCAGAGTCAAAAGTCAGATCATAGCAAGTTCACACAGACAAAAAACACATGTCCACAAATGAAATTAGAAAATCCTCTTCTCTTTTTCTCCCTTTTTCTCTCCCCTTCTCTCTCTCCGTCCTTCAGAGTGCTTTGATTCTTCTATCCTTTTAGTGTGTAAATAGGGGTAAAACCTCTTCATTTGTGTTGCCTGGCGCTGATGTAAGGCGGTTGGTTGAATGGATTTAGATTCAGTGGGGAATGTAAAGCCCCTCACTAAGCTGTACTCTTACTCTGCCTGACAGCATGTAGCTTCAGGGAGATTGACAACAGCACTCAGATGTTTTCACAGCCCAACCCAGTCCAAGTAGTCCTGAAAGAGAATAACAGAGAGAGGGCAAGAGGGTGAGAGAGGAGAGATAGAGAAAGAGAGAATAGAAGAGGTAGGAACAGAATGAGAATGGAGAGAGAGTAAGAGAGAAATGAAAGGGTGAGAGTGTTTGGCCTCTGATTAGGGTCTTGAGATGACAGTCTACTGCCCTCTCACCTCCTTCCTGGCTCTCTGTTCAGATTCCTCACATCCTGACCTTATCACTGATAGGACTGTGGTGGTCATGACATTTTGTCAATAGGTTAATGGAATGCAAAAGACTGCCGTACTCATGGCAATTTACCATTAATTAACATAAACACAAATGTCAGAGCTGTATGGAAGTTGAAAATGCAAACGATTTGGGATTTTCAACACGTTTCTTATTAAAATAAGTGATGCAGTCAATCTCTCCTCAACTCTTAACCAAGAGAGACTGGCATGCATAGTATTTATATCAGCCCTCTGATTACAATGAAGAGCAAGACGTGCCGCCCTGTTCTGAGACAGCTGCAGCTTAACTAGGTATTTCCTTGCAGCCCTCGACCCCACGACTGGACAATAATCAAGATAAGACAAAACTAGAGCCTGCAGGACTTGCTTTTTGGTGTGTGGTGTCTTTATTATGGACAGACCTCTCCCCAGCTTTACAAACATTGAATCTATATGTTTTGACCATGACAGTTTAGAATCTATGGTAACGCCAAGTAATTTAGTCTCCTCAACTTGTTCAACAGCCACAACATTCATTACAAGATTCAGCTGAGATCTAGAATTTAGGAAATGACTTGTACCACATACAATGCTTTAGTTTTAGAGATGTTCAGGACCAGTTTATTACTGGCCACCCATTCCAAAACAGACTGCAACTCTGTTAAGGGTTTCATTGACTTCAATAGCTGTGGTTGCCGATGCGTATATGGTTGAATCATCAGCATACATGGACACACATGCTTTGTTTAAAACCTCTTACAGCTACCCCCCTACTTTTTTCAATTTCCGCCTGAAGACATACCCAAAGCTAACTGCCTGTAGCTCAGGCCCAGGACCAAGGATATGCATAGTCATGGTTTAATTTGAAAGAAAACACTGGTTTAGTTAATACAATGGAAAAAACATACGTTTTTTTCATTTTCATTGTTGTATCATCATCTTTAAAATGAACAAGACAAAACAAACATTCAGATAGGATGATGGGGCCAATTTCAGTGAAACACATAAGACGGCAACAGTACTTGTGCAAAGTTTCAGAATGATAACTTTCCAAAATGAGTGTGCTACGTGACATTTATCATGAAGTCACCCAGGTGTACCACACAATTAGCCCAAATGTACCCAAGTGGCCAAATTGGTGAAGTTATACATTTTGAATGGAATAACTATATACAAAATACCAAAATGGTATTCTAACACCCCCCCCCAAAAAGTGGAGAAAAAACATGAAAAAAAACATTTACAAAATAACACTTCCACTGGCACAATTCTTACAGTGAAGCCAGGTACCATAGCAGTCTCTTTCTGCTGTAAAGCAGAGGGTCACCAAGCATGTGGTGCAGGTGATGGGGGACTTCATTTAGCAAAGAACACAGCAACGCCTCCATGCTGTGCCCTTTTGGCCCTGAGGCACATTCATGCCTGCAGAAATAAATTTGGGCCGATGAACACCACTTGTGGCAGCACCTGGATGAACCAGATTCAGTTGGGGATGGACACCTTGGCACTGGGGGCTCCCATTCGGAGTCAGTGTCACTGTGAAAGAAAATGTTCAGTTAGAATAGTTTCACGTATGATCCCTGTATCAACAGGTATAATAAACAGATATACAGTGCCTTGCGAAAGTATTCGGCCCCCTTGAACTTTGCGACCTTTCGCCACATTTCAGGCTTCAAACATAAAGATATAAAACTGTATTTTTTTGTGAAGAATCAACAACAAGTGGGACACAATCATGAAGTGGAACGACATTTATTGGATATTTCAAACTTTTTTAACAAATCAAAAACTGAAAAATTGGGCGTGCAAAATTATTCAGCCCCTTTACTTTCAGTGCAGCAAACTCTCTCCAGAAGTTCAGTGAGGATCTCTGAATGATCCAATGTTGACCTAAATGACTAATGATGATAAATACAATCCACCTGTGTGTAATCAAGTCTCCGTATAAATGCACCTGCACTGTGATAGTCTCAGAGGTCCGTTAAAAGTGCAGAGAGCATCATGAAGAACAAGGAACACACCAGGCAGGTCCGAGACACTGTTGTGAAGAAGTTTAAAGCCGGATTTGGATACAAAAAGATTTCCCAAGCTTTAAACATCCCAAGGAGCACTGTGCAAGCGATAATATTGAAATGGAAGGAGTATCAGACCACTGCAAATCTACCAAGACCTGGCCGTCCCTCTAAACCTTCAGCTCATACAAGGAAAAGACTGATCAGAGATGCAGCCAAGAGGCCCATGATCACTCTGGATGAACTGCAGAGATCTACAGCTGAGGTGGGAGACTCTGTCCATAGGACAACAATCAGTCGTATAGTGCACAAATCTGGCCTTTATGGAAGAGTGGCAAGAAGAAAGCCATTTCTTAAAGATATCCATAAAAAGTGTCGTTTAAAGTTTGCTACAAGCCACCTGGGAGACACACCAAACATGTGGAAGAAGGTGCTCTGGTCAGATGAAACCAAAATTGAACTTTTTGGCAACAATGCAAAATGTTATGTTTGGCGTAAAAGCAACACAGCTCATCACCCTGACCACACCATCCCCACTGTCAAACATGGTGGTGGCAGCATCATGGTTTGGGCCTGCTTTTCTTCAGCAGGGACAGGGAAGATGGTTAAAATTGATGGGAAGATGGAAGGAGCCAAATACAGGACCATTCTGGAAGAAAACCTGATGGAGTCTGCAAAAGACCTGAGACTGGGACGGAGATTTGTCTTCCAACAAGACAATGATCCAAAACATAAAGCAAAATCTACAATGGAATGGTTCAAAAATAAACATATCCAGGTGTTAGAATGGCCAAGTCAAAGTCCAGACCTGAATCCAATCGAGAATCTGTGGAAAGAACTGAAAACTTCTGTTCACAAATGCTCTCCATCCAACCTCACTGAGCTCGAGCTGTTTTGCAAGGAAGAATGGGAAACAATTTCAGTCTCTCGATATGCAAAACTGATAGAGACATACCCCAAGCGACTTACAGCTGTAATCGCAGCAAAAGGTGGCGCTACAAAGTATTAACTTAAGGGGGCTGAATAATTTTGCACGCCCAATTTTTCAGTTTTTGATTTGTTAAAAAGGTTTGAAATATCCAATAAATGTCGTTCCACTTCATGATTGTGTCCCACTTGTTGTTGATTCTTCACAAAAAAATAGTTTTATATCTTTATGTTTGAAGCCTGAAATGTGGCAAAAGGTCGCAAAGTTCAAGGGGGCCGAATACTTTCACAAGGCACTGTATATATAGAGTACAGGGAACATAAGGTTGAATATATTATTATAGACCTGCTAGATCTACTGTCTCGTTTATATTATGACAGACCAGCTAGATCTACTGTCTATTTTATATTATTACATTTCAGCTAGATCTACTGTCTCTATTATATTATGACAGACCAACTAGATCTACTGTCTCCATTTCACATTTTTATATATTGCTACTAAAATGTTTAAAAATCACAAATAATATTTTATATTATTAATTTCAAACAACGGCATTAGCATGAGAAGAACTTACCAGTCCAAAACGATGTCCTCTCCATTCCAAAAATATTCCTCCATTTGGGAATCGCTAAAGGAATTGTCCTTCAACAATCTCTGTCTCACTTTCCCAATCAATTTCTTCTAAAATTGTGTGTACATCTGTATATCTAGACTTAGATTTAGCTTTCCCTGACTTAGTCACCATACTGATTGATATATAAACAGCTGAAGATGTGCTTTACAGTGCTGTGCGTAACATGCGTAGCTCCTTCCGGTATGAATCGTCAATGGCGAATGACCCTCTTTACGCCGGAGTTTACTACATGGGTTGTCTATCTACCCAGCTAGATTTCAAGATGATCAGTGGTCATTGGGTTAAAATACAGTCAATCAACAAAACAGCGGTCTTATCATTGGTGCACAATGATGTCATTACTTGTTGTCTTCAAATCGATTTCTTTCAGTCAATGTGTCCTGCGAAATGACCCATCAGGTTTGGTTGTGTTACAAACAAACCAGTTGATTGCAATGAAACCAAACGTGACTGGAAAAGTTACGTTTAGTGTGTGTATTTACATCGAATGTGTCGTCGAAAATGGAATGAGACGGAATTCACGACACAAGCAGTTCACAAAATGTTTCGTGTCAGGCTATAAAAATTGATTTTATCAAACAAAAGACCATTCATTGTGTAACAATGACCATTGGGATTGCAAACAGAGGAACATCGTCAAAGGTAAACTATTTCTTTTATTGCAGTTTGTGATTTTGTTACGCCTGTGCTGATTGAAATAGTTGTTTTTTTATGGGACTCTATCCTCAGATAATCGCATCGTATTCTTTCGCAGTATATCTTTTTTTCAATCTGACAACACAGTTGGATTAGCAAGATTCTAGGCTTTCGAAACATGTGAGACACTTGTATTTTCATGAATGTTTAATATGACTATTTATGTAATATGACTATTTTAATATTAATATTTATATGACTATTTATGACTATTTATATGACTATTTATATGACTATCACCATATGTTGTCGAATTTCATCCCCCTAACGAGTTCGGTGCGCAGAGAGGTTAATGCCAGTGTCAGGTCATTGGTAAAAATAGAAAAAAGTATAGGGCCTAGAGAGCTGCCCTGCGGTACACCACACTTTACATGTTTGACATTAGAGAAGCTTCCAATATTAGAAAGATTGTTCTGAATCCACGATACGGCAGAGGTTGAAAAGCAATAACACACACATTTTTTCAACAACAGGTTATGGTCAATGATATAAAAGGCTGCACTGAAATCTAACAGTACAGTTCTCACAATCTTATTATCAATTTCTTTCAACCAATCATCCATCATTTCTGTCTGTGCAGTACATGTTGAGTGCCCTTCTCTATAAGCATGCTGAATGTCTGTTGTTAATTTGTTTACAGAGAAATTGCATTTTATTTGGTCAAACAATTTTTACTACCAGTTATTCAAAGAGCTGGCAGCAAGCTTATAGGTCTGCTCTTAGAACCAGTAAAGGTTGCTTTACCACTCTTGGGTAGCAAAATTACTTTTGCTTCCCTCCAGACCTGAGGACAAATATTTTCCTCTAGGCCCAGATTAAAGATATGACAGGATTGGTTATGGCCTCAACTACCATCCTCAGTAGCTTTCCATCTAAGTTAACAATGCCAGGAGGTTTTTCATTATTGATCGATAACAATCATTTTTCCACCTCTCCCACACTAACTTTACAAAATTCAAACTTTCAATGCTTTTCTTTCATTATAATTTTTTTATGCATGAATACGATGGCTCACTGTTCGTTGTTGGCATTTCTCGCCTAAGTTTGCCCACTTTGCCAGTAATCATTAAAGTAATTGGCAACATCAAATGGTTTTGTGATGAATAAGCCATCTGATTTGATGAGTTTAATTTGTCTTTCTGCCGATAATTTCATTTAAAGTACTTCAGTTTTTTTCCATCATTCTTTATATCATTGATCTTGGCTTCATAATACAGTTTCTTCTTCTTTTTGTTAAGTTTTGTCACATAATTTCTCACTTTGCAGAGTCAGCCAGTCAGATGTGCAGCCAGACTTATTAGCCACTCCTTTTGCCCCATCTCTTTCTATCAAAAAGTTTTTCAATTCCTCATCAATCCATGGAAACAGTTCTAACAGTCAGTTTTGTTAACAGGTGCATGTTTATCAATAATTGGAAGAAGCAATTTCATAAATCTATCAAGTGCAGCGTATGGATGCTCCTGATATGACCAACAAATATTTTTAACATCATCCACATAAGTCACAGCAAAATATTATACACTATTTTAGGCCCAGCTTTCCTGGATATAGCCACTATATTGTGATCACTGCATCCAATGGGTACGGATATAGCTTTAGAACAAAGTTCTACAGTATTAGTACAAATGTGATCGATACATGTGGATGATCTTGTTCCTGTAGAGTTTGTAAACACCCTGGTAGGTTGATTAACAACCTGAACCAGATTACAGTCACTGGTTACAGTGAGAAGCTTCCCCTTGAATGGACAGCTTGATGAAAACCAGTCAATCGTCAGATCCCCAAGAAAGTAAACCTCTCTGTTTACATCACATACACTATCAAGCATTACACACATTATTTAGATACTGACTGTTAGCACTTGGTGGCCTATAGCAACACTCCAAAAGAAAAGGCTTTAGATGTGCCAAGTGAACCTGCAACCACAATACTTCAATAACACTTGACATAAGATCTTCTCTAAGCATTACAGGGATATGGAATATATACAACACCACACCAATAAGCTGTCTCTTCTATGGATGTTATGTCCTTGTATTGCTACTGCTGTATCATCAAATTAATTATCTAAGTGAGTCTCATAAATGGCTAATATGTGAATGCTATCTGATATTATACATTCAGCAGTCCATTAATCAATTGATGTGTGCTGTAGGGTTGAAGCTACAAACCCATAGGCTTGGCTCTCTTATCCTTTTCAGGATTCTGGGAGGGAGGGTGGACAATGAGCCTGTCACAGCGGATGTAAGCAATGTCCCCACTCGCTCTGGCAGCTTTCATGGCTGGGATAAGTTCTTTCCTCTTCCAGCGCATAGCTTCAGGATAGTCCTCGTTGAGGAAGATATATGTTCCTCTCAAGTTCTTGGATCTTTCCAGAACAGCTGCCTTGTCCTTGAACCTCAGGAATTTGACCACTATCGGACTGGGCCTGTCACCTAAGCCGGTGGTGTATTTTCCTGTCCTCTGGGCGCGCTCCATCTCAATCTCCTGTGGTCCATCTTCAACTTTGTGTCCCACGGTTGACAGTGCATGTCAGAGCAAAAACCAAGTCTTGAGGTCGAAGGAATTTTCTGTAGAGCTCCGAGACAGGATTGTGTCGAGGCACAGATCTGGGGAAGGGTACCAACCCAATTCTGCAGCACCCCAATAACACAGTGGCCTCCATCATTATGAATGGAAGAAATTTGGAACCACCAAAACTCTTCTCAGAACTGGCCGCCCGGCCAAACTGAGCAATCGGTGAAGAAGGACCTTGGTCAGGGAGGTGACAAAAAACCTGCTGCTCAGTCTGACAGAGCTCCAGAGTTTCTCTGTGGAGAGTGGGAGAACCTACCAGAAGGACAACTATCTCTGCAGCAATCCACCAATCAGGCCTTTATGGTATAGTGGCCAGGCGAAAGCCACGCCTCAGTAAAAGGCACATGACAGTCCTCTTGGAGTTTGCCAAAAGGCAATTAAAGGACTCTCAGACCATGCGAAACAAGATTCTCTGGTCTGATGAAACCAAGATTGAATTCTTTGGTCTGAACGCCAAGCGTCATGTCTGGAGGAAACCTGGCACCATTCTTACGGTGAAGCATGGTGGTGGCAGCATCATGCTGTGGGGATGTTTTTCAGCGGCAGGTACTGGGAGACTAGTCAGGATCAAGGGAAAAATGAACAGAGCAATGTACAGACAGATCCTTGATGAAAACCTGCTCCAGAGCACTCAGAACCTCAGACTTAGGGCGAAGGTTAACAACAGGACAACGACCCTGAGCACACAGCCAAGTCAACACAGGAGTGGTGTTACGAATCACTTTGGCCCGGCAGTCTAGGGGGGATGGATATCGAGACCCGTAACATAACTCATGCAAAGTATAGTAGTGAAAAAGTAACAGTGAGAATGAAAAACCACAGACAACTAAATTACCGTCAAACAAACACTCATGGTTTATTTTTAAACACACGGTAAAGGGGAGCGGGATAATTTTCAGGAATTATCCAAGCTGTTATTAAAGGCACAGTCAACTTAGTGTATGTAAACTTCTGACCAACTGGAATTGTGATACAGTGAATTATAAGTGAAAGAACCTGTCTGTAAACAATTGTTGGAAAAATGACTTGTGTCATGCACAAAGTAGATGTCCTAACGGACTTGCCAAACCTATAGTTTGTTTACAAGAAATGTGTGGAGTGGTTGAAAAACGAGGTTTATTGACTCCTCCAACCTAAGTGTATGTACATTTCCGACTTCAACTGTATCCCAGCTTTTACATAGGGTGGTAGATACTCTTCATCAAACAACAATACAGATAAACTGCACATATTTCCCATTCTCTATACAGGTCAATCGACGTGCATTAACTACTCCTGGAATTTTTTGCCTAAGATATTTATTATCAATGTCCAATGGGATGCCAGAGAACACCTTTTACCGGTGCCCTGCTCCGAAAATCAAAGCTGTCCACATCATGTGTAGATCATGTCGGGAGCCACAATGCACACTAATTTTTCTCTTTAGATACACACGATCTCAACACCATACCACTCCTGATTACTTTGACTGCATCCACCTTTCCTTTGATTTATTTTTGTACTTTTTATGCCAATTGGTAGTTACAGTCTTGTCCTATCGCTGCAACTCCCGTGCGGACTTGCGAGAGGTGAAGGTCGAGAGCCATGCATCCTCCGAAAGACGGCCCTGCCAGAAGCCAGCCACACCAATGTGTCAGAGAACCATACAACTGGCGACTGAAGTCAGCGTGCATGCTCCCGGCCCGCCACAAGAGGCGCTAGAGCGTGATGTGTCAAGGACATCCCGGCCGGCCAAACCCTTCCCAAACCCGTACAACGCTGGGCCAATTGTGCAACCCCTCATGGGTCTCCTGGTCGTGGACGGCTGTGACACAGCTTGGGATCAGACCCGGGTCTGTAGGGATGCCTCCAGCACTGCGATGAAGTGCCTTAGACCGCTGCACCACTCAGGAGGCCTTGCATCCACTTTTCCCAACTCCATCCTTGTGACTTAAAAAGGGGTTCCCAAAGGAAAATCCTTATCCAAAAACCGTACTCCAACAAACAACGATTCAGACTAATTTTCCACAACAATTTTAGCAAAGTTTGTTCCGTTCTTGGACTTCACTGTTGTCCACTGATCTTTCTCGCTAACTTTACTCCGCATGCTTCCAGCTTCAAGCGACACTTCTGCTTCCGCCATCTCTTCTGTCTGTTGGTGCATTTCCACCAGTCTTCTTCTGCCGTCTTCTTCTTCTGACTTTATATTATATGGCGGTTGGCAACCAACTTTAAGGTGCATTACCACCACCAACTGGACTGGAGTATGAACCTCAGTTCAGCTTTCAATTACCCATGTGGGTATATGCTCCTAAAAACCAATGAGAAGATGGGAGAGGCAGGACAAGCTGCGCGTCAAAAATAGAAGCAAGTTCTATTTTAACGTTTGGATGAAATTATTGAATAACATGTATGTGTACATTTATTTTGCAATGCTCGCAACTCACAGTGAGGTGAGTTTTAAAAGCATGATACTGTTTAGATGATAAGTGTGCGATGTGATTTTTTGTTTTCATTTGCATTGAGTGGTTAGAGGGACAATAGATCCCTGAGTACCAGTCCATTAGGACCTGATGGTAGTTAGCAAATTGGATACTACCACTGCATGTCCAGAGTGCATAAAAGGAGATTCCCGTGACTCAATGGTCACATGGAATCTTACTGCGGTCATGGTGTGCCGGTAATACAGTCACTGCAACAGCCCTATTCACTGATCTCTTCCTCTCTTGTTCTCTCTCCCTGTCCAATCTCATCTCTGGATACACACATACTTCTGTTCCGCTCTGCGATCTACACCCCCGTTTTCAATTGCACTGTATGGCCAATCCCAACACACATGCACACATGCGTGCGAACACACACACACACTAGCACTCACAAACTCAAACACACAAGCAGCAGCACTGGTCACAGAAAGAGAGAAAAAGCGGGGACATCACTGAACTCCCCTGCATCCATTGTTGCCTCAACTAGGTTAGGTCCTGGACAACTGGGTCACCCGGACGTGTTGACGACCAAAAGCGTTAATGCTGCCAATACACTGCTATGCTGAGAGCCTAACACCACATAACGGAGAGCCCATTACTCCCCTTCTACAGTACACCATTAGTCCATTAGTCCAATTGTTTGTAGGTCGCGAAAGTGAGATGCACATGCTAGGAACAGAGAGCCTTTGAAAATGCCCATGGCCAGCGGATAAAGGGAGCACATAGAGACTTAATTTGATCACTCTTTAGTTGCTGAGAATTGTCCTGCACAGCAGGAAATGAAAACATGTATTCAAGGTTTATAAAGACTTCTAAAGTTTGTAATGTCCACTTAAATGTCCGACTTGATTTGCCCAAATGTACAAACCCCTACAAATAAATGTCCATGAATTATAATACACATAATAATTCAAATTTCCTGTCGCTGCAAGATTATTTCCCTGCTGTAGCAAACTGGCTGCAATTAAGATTGTTTGGCTGCCTCTACTGTAAGCGGGTCTGCGATGACCAGGACAGTGTCAGACGGTTAGTGTGTATCTCTGTGTGTGTGTGTGTGGACTTCAGCTTTCAGTAGCTCCCAGGACTGTCTCTTTAGGAGGTGTTTAATACATTACTGGCAGGGCCTAACATTCCTCAAGTGCACTGGAGGCCCACAAAGACAGCAGAACAATCACATATATACTGTATAGTTGTTCAATATGTGATACCTGTATGACCCTATGAAGTCAAGATGCTGAAGGAACAGATGTAATGTTAAATGTTAGTGAGCAATGCTGTATTATTAAACCAAAACTCAATGCGGAACCTCAAGACAGCCTGCAGAACTGATATGAGACCTTTGAGCCAAATTGAATATAGAATTGCAGTCTGCCTGCAGAGGTTTGGTCAGGGCTGAAGTGCTGGTCTGTGATCCGTTCTTGACAATAAATGCATGAACCAGATAAACAGTTTATCATTCAGGGTTCACATTGCAAGGACATATCAAACTACCTCCTTATTCGACTCAATATCAAGCTATAGCTAACGTCCAAGCAGCCTACAGATGCGGTCAAATATATTGGCACCCTTGCATGATATACTATTTATTTTAAAATAAGATGAAATTGAATTGTTTGGTGGGTGTTCACAGGACCAAAAGTAATTATATGAAATTTAGATTTTTTCACTTCAAAGTAAAAATGGCATGGACTAAATTATTCAACATTTAAATTAATGTGGTTGGAGGCAAGTGATTCTCGTTTACTGGTAATTTATCTCACAACTCTGGCACTACAGGTGCCAGAGTAGAAATAGTCATTCAACCAGTTTTGAAAAGAGAAAACCTAAGGTTACTTGAGTTACCCCGGTTCTCTGATGATATGAGTGAGATATCTCACTTATGAGATTCGCTCCGGTGATCACAAATGACGAAGAAATCAATCTTACAAAGTTAGTCGGAGACAGACAGGTCGAGTGGGGAATGATGTGAGCTCCTCCCTCCTTATAAGGAGTCACCTGCCCACACTCTGGTCATTCTTGAGCATGCCTCTATTCCTTGCGCTCTTGCGAGCAGGGAAATGTGGTGAGATATTTCACTTATATCATCAGAGAACCAGGGTTATGCAAGTAACCTTAGAAGCGATTATCTTAAAGAGAACCTCTCTCATTTCTGTGATATGGCCAACACCCGTATCGCAGACATGCTCTCCGAAGCTAGGGTAGTCCCAACAACATCACCCCTCGGGGGCTCTGAAACTGAGGACAGTATGTGCCAACAAAGGTACAGTGACATCTAGTCAGTAAAATCTCAAATGTATGCCTCAACGCAAATCTCTAATAAAGAGATGTCCAAGAGTTAGCCAAACCTCTGGTAAAATAAGCCCCCTGGGGCTGTAAACCCTTGCTATTATAAGCCAATATAATAGTTTCCACTATACAGTGATAGCCGTTGATGAGAGAGGGAGGTCCCCAAGAAACTAAGAATTGCTTGCTGTTGTGTAAAGCTCTCGTTATATCCAAGTAGAACGTTTTATCCAAGTAGATGCGCAAATCGCTTCCTGTGTATCCGGTGTCCTGTGTGAATTTAAGTATGCTCTCTCTAATTCTCTCTTTCTCTCTTTCTTTCTCTCTCGGAGGACCTGAGCCCTAGGACCATGCCTCAGGACTACCTGACATGATGACTCCTTGCTGTCCCCAGTCCACCTGGCCTTGCTGCTGCTCCAGTTTCAACTGTTCTGCCTGTGATTATTATTATTTGACCATGCTGGTCATTTATGAACATTTGAACATCTTGGCAATGTTCTGATATAATCTCCACCCGGCACAGCCAGAAGAGGACTGGCCACCCCACATAGCCTGGTTCCTCTCTATAGGTTCCTTCCTAGGTTTTGGCCTTTCTAGGGAGTTTTTCCTAGCCACCGTGCTTCTACACCGGCATTGCTTGCTGTTTGGGGTTTTAGGCTGGGTTTCTGTACAGCACTTTGAGATATCAGCTGATGTACGAAGGGCTATGTAAATAAATTTGATTTGATTTGACACAAACGGTGGAGACGCTCTTCTTCTGTAGAAGTGAAGGTCAGCTGATGGAAGTTCACAAGCTCCAAGGCGAGACAGTTGAAATTGTCACTAACCTTAGGCATAAAGGCTGCTGTGGAATAATGTTAAGCACAATAGAAAAGGTCCCAGGGCAGGAATAAAAGCTTGTGAGAATGTGTGTATGCGATACACTCCCTTCATTAAATGACATAACAGGGTATGTCTCCCAGTGGAGAAAGCCTTCACTCTATCCAAAAGGTCCTGGAGGAACCATAGAGTCATGGAAAAAGGGCATGGGTAAGGGATGATCTATTCATGGTCACACCAAGTCTCAAAAACGTGCCAAGTGTATTAATACAGTGAGTGTGTAGAAGGGGCTCTGGCACTCTGGATAATATAAATCAGTGATTCCCAACCTTTTTTGAACCCGTGGCACCACATGTTGAGATATAAAATGAAGTGCCACACCAGAAATTCCCCAATTTTATTTATTTCGTGGTAATGACCTCCATCTCATTTGAGCCATACTGCAAATTATATATTTTCCATGACAAATGGAAAATAAATGAAATCGGGTTTATTTGAACTATTTTCATAGTCGCTTACTCATAATGATTCATTAGTATCGCCAGTAAAATAGGTCTTTATTTTGGGTTTGGTCTAAAACTAGTGTATTTCGGCATTGTAAAAATAACTGTGATGAATTTTCACCAAATCACCACTTTTTCCTCATTTCTTTTTTAGGTTGAATCTCCTACTGGCATTTTGTTGGGGTCTGTGTGTGATGTAAGTGCTGCGAGCACAAACTTGTTCAGAGCTGTTCGCATCTGTGTGAGGGGATGAACAGCAAATGTATAGCCTGGATGATGTCCAGCCCCGATGTCCTTTTGCACTGTGATCCAGCCAACCCTCAGACCCCATGACTACTCTTTTAAAGGCGCCAGAACACAATGCAACACACCATCTGACATAGGCGCAGCAGCACCCCCCGGACTACATTGGTGCTGTGACTATCGGAACTTCAAGCATCTACATAAGCTCGATCACTGTGGGACACCCATTTATGTGGTCCGTTTCACTTTTGCCGGGTGCATGTGTTAAAACTATTGGACTTTTTAATCTAAATGATGAGGGTTATTAAGTCAATTTTAGTGTAAATACCATCCTTAGTGTAATATTTTGTATTTTCCCACCATTTTATTGTGTACATTGATGTGAACATGGAGCCGTTAAGCGGTGCAAGGCTCAGGTTTCAGAGGGAAATGTATATCCTACTACACTGAGTTTTGGGAGAGGGTGGTTGTTCAGAAAGGAAATGCTCCTAGAGTACGTCTGATGAAATCCCCCAATTTCTGTTCTACCAGAGTACAAGGTGCACACACACCCCACCAACCGCTAGTAATGTCGACCTAGGTAGTCTCATCACACAGCTAGCCAATTGAGATTGTTCAGTCAATAACAGCTCAGCTGTGTGACATGGGTAAACGTGTTGGAGACAATGATGCGGCAAAGAGAGTGTCAACAGTGCGCAGAGCAGAGAGGGACCTACACAGTTACATCTCACAGGGGTCAAGCTGGTGATGCAGTCTGTCAAAGAGCCTCCATGCTTAAGGGGCGGTGGCTCAGACAGATGTTCAGTACGTGAGTGGGAGGACGGGGCTATATCTGCTGAAGAGGGTAATACCAACACATGAGCATCTTGGCCAAGCTATGGGGCAGGCTCATGATGTTGATGTAAAAAAAAAAAACACATTGCATAACAACCCCTATCTTGACTCTACTCAGACCCCCCACGTTGTCTTTGACATCTTGAAACAGCACTTGTGAACTGAGCATACCCCTAGCGATCTTTTGACCAAAGCCGAGAGAAAGTGCAATGGCATATTGGATTTGGTTGAGTGCCTACGGGGACAGGGCCTTAGTGTTGAAGACAAGGCTTGAGAGGTGACTGTCCAGATCCTAGGCTTGAATGTGTGTCCCTCTTCAAACCACCAGCGTAATGGACAACCAATGATGTCCAGGAATGGCTAGATGGGTTCCAGAGAGAGATCGGAGGGCACAAACATAGGTCAGACCAAAGTGAAGAACACAATCAGCCAAGCCCAGGCTGCCATGTCAGAGGAAGTGGAGACAGCAAATACACCACAGGTGGGTCCCACTCAATCTATTCAAGCACCAACTCCTTCACAACTCCTAACCTGTCTAAATGACTACTGCCCCGTAACACGCACGTCGGTAGCCATGAAGTGCTTTGAAAGGCTGGTCATGGCTCACATTAACACCATCATCCCGGATACCTTAGACCCATACCGCCCCATATCGCATCCTGGCCCAACAGATCCACTAAGGATGTAATCTCAATCTCAATCGCACTGCACTTTCCCACCTGGACAAAAATAACACCTATGTGAGAATGCTATTCATTAACTACAGCTCAGCGTTCAATACCATAGTGCCCAAAAGTTCATCACTAAGCTAAGGACCCTGGGACTAAACACCTCCTTCTGCAACTAGATCCTGGACTTCCTGACGGGCCGCCCCCAGGTGGTAAGGGTAGGCAACAACACATCTGCCACGCTGATCCTCAACACGGGGGAAAATCTGCACTTTAAGAGGGACAGTGTGGGAGTAGGGCAACAATCCCTAAAGGAAGAAGACTTGGATATTTTCTACACAAACACAGCAGAGTTTCAAGTAGTAGTTCAGGGGTCAGCAGAGGTGCCAGCTTTTAGTGAGTTGTTTTATTCACAGGTTTTTAGTTAGTGACCAGGTTGAACTCTAAGGCATGCTTGGTTCAGGTTCTATTGCTTGCACTCTTAGTGAGACAGCAGAACAAAAGCTGAGAGGAGCAGTTGCCCTTCCAAACAAAAAGCAGACAACAGAGCAGACCATTTTTTTAGTTGGCTGTGGGGGGAAGCAGACCCATCCAAAATGCATGTACAAACTGAAGCTACAGCTCTATGGAGTAAAGTGTGTTGTCCCTACTCTAGTAGTGCCAGGCCAGCGTCACAAATTCATCATAGGTTCCAATGCCCAAAAACATTTAATGCCTCAAATGAAGAATGATGACGACCACTGGAGACACATATCCAAGGAGGATTATCATCCATCCCCTGAACATGAGCAGTTTCATCAAGATGCCAAACAAGGTTGGTACAGTCAAGCTGACACAGGGAGTCACCCTACTCCCAAAACAAGAACACCCAGTGTGGGGAAGGCTAGCTAGCAACGTTCCCATCTCTCCAGGCAGCAAAGTCATGTGGAGCCATGTTCCTCTCAAGTTATAACGAGACATCCTCATGCAGAGGGTCATCACACCGATGTGGGGAGACAAGTGGATCGGCATGAAAATTACCAACCCCCTGTAAAAGCCCTTCACACTTAAACAGAACAGCATCCCTGGCTGTTTGGCAATCCCAGTTCACCCTCACCGCTGGACAGAAGAGAAGAGGAAATACTAGAAACGCTGGAAAGAACCCAAGCACTTACCGTAATTTGAAAGCGTCCAACTGGAGCATGGAATGTGAAGAGGCCTTACACAAACTCAAGAGCTCCTGAACTGTGCAGTGCTGGCTCCTCCTGAATTCTCCAGGCCTTTGATCTTGTCTGTGGATGCATCTCTGGATGAACTTGGAGCAGTGCTATCCCAAATTCATGCTGGAGAGGAAAAAGCATAACTAATAGCTTGCACTAGCAAGACGCTCAGCAGGTCTCAGCAGAGATATCCAGCACAAGCTACACACATGAGCAGAGGTGGATAGCCAAGCTTGCCTCCTACACCTTCGACCTGCAGTATATCCCAGGTCTGAAGAACAATGTGGAAGATGCACTGAGCCGGGATCCCTTTGCAATCTCCATCAGCAAACGGGTCACTAAAGAACCCTGTGATCGTCCGAGCAAATCCCAAAACGATTATCTGAAAGAGAACATTCTGCTCCATTGCAATCCATTGTACATTGCAAGGATGTCAATAAATGTCATTTGAACATAGCAAACTCTTACAGTACCTTTGGAAAGTATTCAGACACCTTGACTTTTCCACATTTTGTTAGGTTACAATCTTGTTTTAAATACCCCATAAATACCCCACAATACCCCATAATAACAAAGCAATAGCAGGTTTTTAGAAATGTTTGCTAATATATATATATTTGACAACTGCAGTGTCTTGGCTGTGTGCTTAGGGTCATTGTCCTGTTGGAAGGTGAACCTTTGCCCCCGTCTGAGGTCCTGAGTGCTCTGGAGCAGGTATTCAACAAGGATCTCTCTGTACTTTGCACCGTTCATCTTTGCCTCGATCCTGACTAGTCTCCCAGTCCCTACCGCTGAAAAACATCCCCACTGCATGATGCTGCCAACAGCGTGCTTCACCGTAGGGATGGTGCCAGGTTTCCTCCAGACGTGACGCTTGGCATTCAAGCCAAAGAGTTCAATCTTCGTTTTATTAGACCAGAGAATGTTTGGATGCCTTTTGGCAAACTCCAAGCGGGCTGTCATGTGCCTTTTACTGAGGAGTGGCTTCCGTCTGGCTACTCTACCATAAAAATCCTGATTGGTGGAGTGCTGCAGAGATGGTCTTGGAGGTTCTCCCATCTCCACAAAGGAACTCTGGAGCTCTGTCACCTCCCTGACCAAGGTCCTTCTCCCGCGGTTGCTCAATTTGGCCGGGAAGCCAGCTCTAGGAAGAGTCTTGGTGGATCCAAACTTCTTCCATTTAAGAATTATGGAGGCCACTGTGTTTTTGGGAACCTTCAATGCTGCAGACATTTCTTTGGTACCCTTCCCCAGATCTGTGCCTCGACACAATTCTGTCTCTGAGGATTGTGTAGACAGGTGTCTTCCTTTGCAAATGATGTACAATCAATTTAATTTACCACAGGTGGACTCCAATCAAATTGTTGAAACATCTCAAGGAGGATCAATGGAAACAGGATGCACCTGAGCTCCATTCGAGTCTCATAGCAAAGGGTCTGAATACTTATGTAAATAAGGTAGTTTTTATTTGTAATACATTTGCAAAAAATTCTAAAAATCTGTGTTCACTTTGTCGTTATGAGGTATTGTGGGAAGATTGATAAGGACATGTTTTTATTTAATCCATTTTAGAATAAGGCTGTAACGTAACAAAAAAAGTAAAAAGTCCAGGGGTCTGAATACTTTCCAAATGCACTGTAAATACCACCTTCCCACTTATGAATGTAGGGTTACTGCTCATGTTGCACGAGCTAGCTAAACAGATGGCTCTGTAGAGCTTCTGTGTGACATCACGGTGCTCAAGAAGTCTCATCCAATCACCCGACATGTTCTCTGCTGAGACTCATGAACTTTCTTGAGTTTGCCCCCAGCCTTCCCAAAGAAGGAAATTTTGCGGGAAGGAGAAGAAAAAAAAAATCACTCTTAATATTTAATATTGTATACTAACGTTATATCTCATATTCATTGTTATTCTTGGATAATTTTTTTCCTAGACATGGTCAAATAATTCAAGCATTGGTTGGTTACTTTTTTCTCATTTGGCCCACAGAAATTAGAAGCCATGAGTAATTTGGTCAAATAGAATGTCACTGATTGACCTATAGGGTATGGAATATGGAATATGGAATGGAATGGTTCTAAGAGGGTCATACCAGGGATCATTTCGTTATTTGATTTCAAATTTTAGGACCCGTTTAGGTATAAAAAAATATAAATGTAAAAACAGATAGTCAAAAGATAAATGAAAAATACATTTGTTTTAGTGTTTGTTGTATATATATGAGGCCCTAATCTATGGATTTCACACCTGGGAATACAGATATGCATTTGTTGGTCACAGATACGTTAAACAATGGGCCTCAGTATCTTGTTATGGTATTTTTGTGCATTCAAATTGCCATCGATAAAACGCAATTGTGTTCGTGGTTCGTAGCTTATGCCTGCCTACGCCATAACCCCACCATCACCATGGGGCATTCTATACAGAACGTTGACATCAGCAAACTCCTCGCCCACACAACGCCATACACGTGGTCAGGTATTGTGCCGGGATGGACATACTGCCAAATTCTCTAAAACGATATTGGAGGTGGCTTATGGTAGAGAAATGAACATTTAATTATCTGGCAACAACTCTGGTGGACATTCCTGCAGTCAGCATGACAAATTCATGTTCCCTCAAAACTTGATACATCTGTGGCAAAACTGAACATTTAGTGAGGCCTTTTATTGTCCCCAACACTCAGCTTCTTTTATTTAATTTTTTGAATTTTACCCCCTTTTTCTCCCATATTACATGGTATCCAATTGTTAGTAGTTACTGTCTTGTCTCATCACTACAACTCCCGTACAGGCTTCGGAGAGACGAAGGTCGAGAGCCATGCGTCCTCCGAAACACAACCCATCCAAGCCACACTGCTTTTTAACACAGCACGCATTCAACCCAGAAGCCAGCTGCACCAATGTGTCGGAGGAAACACCGTGCACCTAGCGACCTGGTCAGTGTGCACTGTGCCCAGCCCGCCACAGGAGTCGCTAGTGTGCGATGAGACAAGGATATCCCTACTGGCCAAACCCTTCCTAACCCAGTCAGCACTAGGCCAATTGTGCTTCGCCCCATGGACCTCCCGGTCGCGACCGGCTGCGACAGAGCCTGGGCTCGAACCCAGAGTCTCTGGTGGCACAGCCTTAGACCACTGCGCCACCCGGGAGGCCTTTAATCAGCTTCTTGATGTGCCACTCCTGTCAGGTGGATGGATTATCTTGGCAAAGGAGAAATGCTCACTAAAAGGGATGTAAACATATTTGTGCCCAAAAGTTGAGAGAAATAAGCTTTTTTGTGTGTATGGAACATTTCTGGGATTTTTTATTTCAGCTCATGAAAAATGGACCCAACACTTGACATGTTGCGTTTATATCTACATAGCTACTCTAATAGTGCTATAATTTGAATGTAGGGTGTCTGCAAATATAATTTTTAAAGTTTACCCTATTCATCTATGGCATAGATAGTAGTGTCTGGGTTAGCTAGTTACGGGCTAGCTATGTTTTCAGCCAGCATGGAACAAAAGGAGGGAGGGTCATTCAAAACTCTGATACAGTTGCCATGGCTACACATCCGTCCATGCTGCTGTGAACAGACCGCATCACAAAAGACATGCCAAATGGGAAGTATAAAAATAGATCATATCATTGATGCAATTTCAGTGTTGCTTTGTGAATCACTAAATTAGTGTGAGATGATTTAACTGCAATACTGCATCCAAGTTGCTTGACATAGGTGTTTTAAAGAGTTGTCAGTCAAGGCGAGCTCATGAATATAAGCTCCCCACCAACTCAGCCTGTCTGGGAGCGTTTGAGCGGATCAATTCTGTCAAGTCATTGACCATCGTTGGGCACCACCTTTTCAAAGTGTGTTGTATTATGGGGATAACAATTGTCTGGCTTATGCCTACATGTCGACTGCCTGAACTTTACAAAAACCATGTGATCGAAGTTCATGAAGTTTTGACTTGCTGTCGACTGAACATTTTTACAGTTGCTCTTCCAACTTCATCCTGCAGAAATAGCTTGCATTGTGGGGGAGCTCTTTTTTCAACCAACAATAAGAGTGTTTTTGTTTAACCCACGTGAACGTGGCCAAAGACGTGACTGAAACAGGAACCAACTTTGCAGTGATTCATGTATACAGTGGATATGTACAAATTAATGTGATATTAGAGGCTCTCTCACACATTGATTGTACAATGTACACACATATATTTTCAATGTGTAAGTGTGTTATGTAGAGGTTGAAGGCATCTTCATCTCAACATTATAAAGAAAAAAGTTTCTGAACAATGGCAACACTGTCATGTTACACTGAGCCTTGCTGTTGGAAAACAAATATGGATAATAGTGATGTGCAGTTCGCGAACGATTCATTCTTTTTTGAACAACTCCTTTTACTGACTTGAGAGTTATGATGTGTTTTTCTAAGTGATTTGTTCCTTTTAGTCGTTTGTTTGGTCTTGCTGGCTGATCTCAATTAGTTCTAATATGCGCTCCTCTGGCTCAGCGGCTCCAGAGATGTGCTCCGACCAACAGCTGTCTATCATACATGCGCGCAGAAAAACACTGTAGATCATGCTGCAGGCATTAGACAGAAGAAAATGACATGTTTCGAAATGATAATTGATTGCATGCTGCAAGAATGAGTACATTTAGCCTCATTAAAATGGACACAGCTTTGTAGAACCTTTGCTCAACAAACTCGAGAACTAATCGTTAGGTGTGCTGCAGTTCGAAAACGATATTGTGCTTATCACCCTCACGGACAGTCAAGCAAGTCGTTCACAATCTAGTCCGGTTGCGGCCACAACTACATTTCATTTTTTTTATGTATCAAGAAATGATCTTATTTTTATGCCTAGCCATCTACAAAGGTACATTGTTTAAACTACTCTTTTACAAATGAATAGCTCCAATAATCCCCTTATGATGAACAACATGTGAATGAGAAGCTCGTAGAATCATGACTCTTTCAAGTTTTCAGTTCAAGGTTCGCCAGTAGGGGTCCTGCGTGCTCTGGACATTGCTAACTCAAACCGTAACTCAAACCGTAACTCTGTAACTTTCACTCAATGAGTTGAAAAGATCTGAGTCAGTAAAGAGCCAAACTTTCCATCACTTTTATTTTATTTTAAAGTTGGGTGTATCAACAGCAATGGGTGTAACATTAGTGCTCCATAGAACGGCCATAGCCAGATGCACCGCGGGTCAGCTTAATGTTTACAGCGCAGGATAAGAGAACTAATGTATCGAGTTAAGAGAATTAACATCAGGATAATTCATGTGGCAGGTTAAGTGAATGAGGTTAAGGTTAAGAAAAAGGTTGGGCCTAACTAAAATGGCCCAGGAGCAAGTTTGGGAAACCCTGATTTAGCAGAGACACTTATCCAGAGCAATTAGGGTTAAGTGCCGTGCTCAAAGGCACATTGACTGATTTGTTTTATCTTGTCGCCTCAGGGATTCAAACCAGAGACCTTTCAGTTACTGGCCCAATGGTCCAAACCGCTAGGCTTGACTGCCACCCCAAATCAGTGTCTGATCTTTGGCTGTCGCAAATGCACCTCCCACGAATTCACTCCTCGACGTATGTCTGTTGCTTTAACCTTTCCACTTAAACGAGACGTTAAATGTTGTTAAATATTAATTACATTTCTCAAAGCTATTAAATAAAGTGCACAGAATTGGAAATATGTTAATTCTATGTTGAGGAAAATACTTGAAAAAGGGTAAACGTTTGTTTACACATAGTATAAGCACTCGGTAGCATGTTTGTTAGTATTCTCATAGAGAATGACTGGTGGTGTTAGCTAGTTAGCATATTAGACTGTAGCTAATGGTCGTTATCCACACGGTCTGTGTCCCTTTTTAATCAATGGTCAATGCTAGAAATGGCAATGTTGTAGACACAGAACATCAATGACAAAAGAAAGAAACTGTGCCTAAATGTTTTTTGTAGACAGGATATTTGCAATCTGTTGTGCCACAAAGCTAACTAGCTAAAAGTGCCAATCATTTATGAATGATTGGATACTGAGACCTTGGAACCAAATGTATTTTATGGGATGGATTGATCCTGTAAAATTGACAAGATCGACACAAGATCGATACATCCCTTTTAAGGACATGGTGTGAGTGATGTGTATAACCATGGATGAATTCTTATTTACAATGACAGCCTACCACCGCCAAACCCTAACCTGGAAGAGACTGTGCCAATTATGCGCTGTCGTATGGGACTCTAAATCATGGCCGGTTGTGATACAGCCTGGAATCGAACCAGGGTCTGTAGTGACACCTCTAGCACTGGGACACAGTGCCTTAGACCGCTGCTCCACTCAGGAGTCCAAATCTTTCACAGTATATCTGAAACTGTGAGAGATGGAAATAATCCCCACAGACACGTGAGGGAATGCGCACACACACACCTCAATAACATAAAACAGCTTCCTCTGTAACCATATTATGGGATATTGTTCATCACAAACTGTTGGGGTTGGGTAGCCATTGGAGATAGAACAACAACGCCCCACGGGCTACCCTCTAACCTCGCCTAGCTTCTGATTGCATCACTTTGTGCGAACTCCGTGGCCTATTTCTGCCCCTTAGTTCACTTCCCCCCTAATCCCCCCCATCAGGTTCCATAGAGTCAGGCTTCCCCATAGTATCACACTGGCAACTCAAATATATAATAACTATAGCTGCAATACAGGGTGTGGAGGGGACAACCCAGGAAATGTGAATATGAAAATACTACAAGCATGTGGCTGTAAGAATGTGTGTGACACTGATCATTTTCAAGCCAGAGCAAAACAATGCGTATGCCAGACTCCAGATAGAGCAGAGGTTTTTTTCTTCTGTCACTGTGGTCTAAGAGTCAAATATGTTTGTGTGTGTGTGTGTGTGTGAGGGACTGGGAGGAAGGCCAGGCAGAGTTACGGTTTGGCCTTAGAGACGAAGCAATACCGCGGGCTTTCCACACACAGTACATCCAAAACAAAGCACTGTCTGTAACTATTGAGCTATTCTCCACTGTTCTGGATTGTGGTCCTCTCTCCCCTAGGAGTACTACGTCAACATTGTAAACATTTCTTGCAGAGGGAGACCAAAAGGCTCCTCTGGTGTTGATTTGTGTTCATTTTAGATGAATGTTGGATCCCCTGCTTTTTTGGTCAGCATCTGTGATGGAACCCCCCCCCCCCCCCCCGTCCTGATGTTGTCTAGCCCTGTACTGAAGCTCTTTTCCCCACTGTGTCTATGCTCTTTTACTGCCTCACAACAATCTGGGTACAATGGGTAATACCCACCGCTGTGGTTGGAGTCTGATGGTTAGATCCCCAGGGCCAACACTTGCTGACACGCAGACGTCAACACAATCCACATGTGTTTAGCCTAGAGCTTTAACAGTGTGTGGGCCTTCTTGTTCTGTACTAGCATTCTTTATTAGCCCAGCACCTATGTTTTTTAAGGTGACCACAAACGTTTCTATAGTCTGTAGTTATACCACACATTATCAGATTCAGACACAACCACTCTGTCTCCAGATAGTTAAAATAAAAGGCCCTGAAATTACACCAGAATCAGCCAGCGTCAGGCATCAAAGTGACCCGTCACGGCTGTATCACTGCCTGGTATGGCAACGGCACTGGCTGCAACCGCAGAGCTCTCCAGAGGTTGGTGCGGTCTGCCCAATGCATCACCGGGGGTACACTGCCTGCCCTCCAGGACATCTACAGCACCATTGTCACAGGAAGGCCAACAAGATTATCAAGGACCTCAGCCACCCGAGCCACGGCATGTTCACCCTGCTAGCAGGTGGAGACAGTACAGGTGCATCAAATCTGGGGCAGAGAGAATGAAAAACATCTTCTATCTCCCGGCCATCAGACTGTTAAACAGCCATCACTAGCCTACCTCCGCCCAGTACCCTGTCCTGCACCTTAGACACTGTCACTAGTTGGCTACCACCCGGTGCTATACCCTGAACCTTAGAAACTGCTGCCCTAGGTACATAGATTCATTGAACACTGGAAGCCTAGTGGTTAGGGCATTGGGACAGTAACCTAAAGTTTGCTGGATTGAATCTCTGAGCTAACAAGGTTAACATCTGTCATTCTGCCCCTGAGCAAGGTAGTTAACCCACTGGGCGCCGTGGATGTCGATTTTGGCAGCACCCTGCACCTCTCTGATTCAGAAGGGTAGGGTTAAATGCGGAAGACACATTTTAGTTGAATGCATTCAGTTGTACAACTGACCAGGTATCCCACTTTAATAATGTTTCCATAATGTTCATTGTTCTGAAATCGTTTCTGTAGTTAGATACAGATATGATTAGCATTTCTGCAACATTCTGACATTTCATTTGATCTGAGAAATTAAGCTAATTGATTACTCACTTTATATGTACATACTGTATTCTCAACATAGCTCATCCTATATAACAACTGTACGTACCTTTTTCCTCCCTAAAAAGTGTCCATACTGTCTATGCACGCCACATATTTATCATTGCTGGTTCTGATATTGTTCGGATATATCTTAATTGCTTCCTTCTATTTTGTGTATTACTATTGTGCTGACATTTACTGCACTGCTAGAAACACAAGCACTTCGCAGCACCAGCTTTAACATCTGCTGATCTGTGTACGTGACAAATCAACTTGGATTTGATCAGTGACTGACAAGGCTGCATATGCTCTGTTTTTCTATAATGTGGCGTACATTCATCCCCGTTTACATACACAGATCACAAGCTCACCCTTGTCATCCCCCTAGGCATAATCCGGATGAAAATGTGATTTATAAACACAGTCAAAGAGCAATACACAGAGGTGCTTATCAGAGCTGATACAGTCTGTTCACTAAAAGCTACTCTCAAACGGATTAAACAGTCTAGTGACGCTATTACTGTAACCTCAATTCATATGTGCTGTAGGGCTAGAGGAAGGCTATAGTGCAGTATCGCTCTATCAATTCACTTTTCTGAGGTGGAAGGTCAATTCAGTTTGGTGGAGTGTAATGATGAACCCTTATAGTATGTAGCTATGGCATTGAGTGTCATGGTTGCCATGGCACTGTAAAAAGAGAAGCCTAAGCAGAAAGCTCTGTAAATATTTTAGTGATTAAGTGATTTTCTAAAATGTTTTTGATAACTTGTTAAGGGGTTGAGCTGGGATATATGTAAGGGATATATGCCAATGTTCTGTACATTACCTTGCAAATAATGGACAACACAGCGGGACAAGGCTGAGCCGATCGGATGTGTTTATGCAGCTTATATCACAATATTAAAGCACACATTTACCGGTAGAAAAATAGTGTTGATATTGTATCGAAGACGCAGGGGGTCAGGAAGCAGGTGCAGATGGTGATCTTAATAATAACAAACATGGAGATTTACAAAACAAGAGAAACATCTGGAAATAAATCAGAACCAATACTGCATCATGACTGAGGTTGGTGAGGGCTATATGAAGGGAGAGTAATTAGGGTGGTGAAGAAGTCCAGGTGTGTGCAATGATGGTTGCCAGGTGTGCACAATGTGGGTTGCCAGGACAGGTGGTTAGTAGACCGGCGACATCGAGCACCGGAGGGAGGGAGCAGGATTAGGCATGACAGAGCACTTCTCAAGACCATACCCGTCCCAGTCCACCAGGTACTGGAGCCAACCCCCATGATGTCGGGAGTCCAGGAGGGACCTAACAGCATAGGCGGGGGTCCCCTCGTTGTCCGGGGGGGCGGAGGGGTATCGCGGGAAACGGCATCAGCCGGGGGACCAGCAACCACTGTCCTGAGGAGGAAAACATGAAGAGGGTGAGATGTTGGGGAGTTCTAAAGGTTACCTCATTGACCCTCCGGAGAACCTTGAAGGGCTCCACAAACCTGGTGCTCAGCTTCCTGATGGGCAAGTGGAGCAGGAGGTTCCTGGTGGAGAGCCAGACGTGAACACCAGGATGGAACACTGGAGCCTCACTGCGATGGCGGTTCACCTGATCCTTCTGACTGCAGATGACACTCTGGAGCCTCATGTGGGCGGAGTGGAAGGGAGTCAGACCGATGGAGGAGTGACGAAGAGAGTTCTGGACGTATTTCGCCCAAGGAAGGAACCAGGCCCACTCCCCCTGCTGAACCTGGCAGTGACTCTTTAGGAACCTCCCCAGCTCTTGGTTGGTCGTCTCCACTTGCCCGTTAGACTGAGGCTGGTACATGGATGTGAGGCTGACCGTGGCCCCCAGCTTCTCCATAAAGGCTTTCCAGACACGCAACATGATTTGGGACCACGGTCGGGAACTATGTCTTACAGAAGGCGATAGTGCAGGATGACCTGCTGGAATATTGCGTCAGCAACCAAGAATTAGGTAGGTAGACCAGAGAGAGGGATAAAACGGCAGGATTTGGAGAATCTGTCAACAACAACTAGAATAGTGGTAAAACCGTCAGAAAGGGCACAATCCATTATAAAGTCTACGGACAGATGTGACCAAGGCCACTGAGTCACAGAAAGGGGAAGTAGTTTACCTGCTGGAGTGTGTTGGGGAGATTAGGATTGAGTACATACCGAACATGAATTGACATAGTGGGCGACATCCTGCACCAAGGTGGGCTACCAGTATGGATTGGATGGTGCGGGGGATACCTGGGTGTCCCGCGGGGAGGATGTGTGTGCCCAGGTCAACAGTCGATCTCTCACCCCAATGGGGACATAGATACGCTCTGGATGGTAGGTGGCAGGAGCGGGTTCCCTCTCCAAAGCCAGGTAGATGGCCACATGTACATCCCAAAACACAAGGCCAACAATACAGGAGGACCACTTGATGGGCTGGAGGACACTCACAGGGCCCTCCACCGACATGGAACCACAGGGTGCTTGAAAGCATGTCCTCTGCATCCTGGCCCCAGGCAGGGATTCTCATCTTTGACCAGAAAATGGTGGGGTTATGAAATTGGAGCCACAGGAGGGTAAGGTTGACCTTGTGTGCGGGTGTGGTGATGATGAAGGGAAGGCTTTCCTGGTGCTTGGGTTCCACGGTGAGGGTGAGTGGTGCTGTGACGTGAGTAATTGTGCCAGATCCCAATGGTCACATATCCAGGGTTTGGACAGGAAAGGAGCGGAGAGCGGGTATGAGGTTAAGTTCAGGGAGGAGGCGAGGGCCTGGTCGATAAAGTTCCCTGCGGCACCAGATTCCACTATAGCTGTAGAGACAACACTTGAGAGACAGCCGGCCAGTGACATGGGAACCAGAAAGGGTTTGGTGGAAAACAATGATAATGGAATACTCAAGCCTACCCAGGGAGACGGAAGGTCACGGGGCCGCCCCTCTGCTCAAGTGGACCTCGGGTTAGGACGCACCAAACACCACTGAAGGATCACCTGGAATAGGGACTGAGCCAAAGCTGTCTCTGGCGACGCCAGAGGTGGACACCGGCCCCTACCTCCATGGGTTCAGGCTCAGCCAAAGGAGGGAGGTGAGTGGCGAGGTGGACACCAACCCTCCTGAAGAAGGTTATCTGCCGCAAAAAAGGTGTTTGGCCCCTACCTCCATGGGTTCAGGCTCAGCCAAAGGAGGGAGGTGAGTGGCGATGTGGACACCGACCCTCCTGAAGAAGGTTATCCAAACGGATGGCCATCGAGATGAGAGAGTCCAAGGATATATTGTCATCCCAACATGCCAACTCCGTCTGGACCTCTTTGAGCAGTCCACTGCGGAATAGAGTGCGGAGCGCTGGGTCATTCCATCCGCTGGAGGCTGCCACAGTCCGAAAGGTAAGGGTGTACTCCGCAGCGGTGTGGGCACCTTGCTGAAGTTGGACAAGTTGCTCATCTCCCTCTCTGCCCTCTGGAGGATGGTTGAAGACCACCCTGAACAGAGCCCTGAACATCTTATAGGAACCCAGATCCTCCTCTCCCCTCTCCCAGATGGCCGTAGCCCACTCCAACACCTGTCCGGTCAGCAGGGAAATGACCGTGGCAACTTTGGACCTCTCGGTGGTGGGGCCTACCATCTCTGATAGGCGAAATAGAGGGAGTACTGAAGTAGAAAGCTACCGCATTTCGATGGAGTGCCGTCATACTTCTCCAGAAAGGATACTGGGGCATCGCTGACTTGGGTGGACAGCTGGGTAGGCCGGGGGACTGGCTCACTGTGACGACCATTGGTAGGAAGCCCTCTGTCAGAGGTATGGAGAACCTCGCTGGTGGTGTCGAGGCGGTGGAGAACGAGGAGGAACTCCTTCTTGGTCGTACCCAGTAGAGCCAGCTGGTCGTAGTGTTGGTAGAGTAGATGACCCTGTTCCTCGACCGTCTGGAAGAGGGCATAATCATCTGTTGCTTCCATTGTTTCTTGAGGCAGTATTTTATAAGAAGATGCAGGGAGTCAGGAAGCAGGTGCAGATGGTGAGTTTAATCATAACGAACATGGAGCGTTACAAAACAAGAGCAGCATTTGGACATGAAAACAGAACCAATACTGCCTGATGACTGAGGTTGGTGAGGGCTATATGAAGGGAGATTAATCAGGGTGGTGATGAAGTCCAGGTGTACTTAACGATAGGGAGCAGATGTGCTCAATGATGGTTGCCAGGTGTGTGCAATGTGGGTTGCCAGGATCAGTGGTTAGTAGACCGGTGACGTTGAGTGCTGGAGGGAAGGAACAAGGAGCAGGAGTAGGGGTGATAGTTTCTCATCTTTTGGTTGCTAGAGATGCGACCCAGTCGTCCGTTCGATTAGTTTGATATTTATGGACGCGACCCAGCCGTTGCTCGCAAGGTTCTTGTCCCTTGCTTGCTAGCTATCCAACTAGCTATGGCTGACACACTCACAACCTCTGCAACCAGAATAACAGCAAAGTAGCGTCATTTTCATTTGTATAAGCTGTTTACTATTGACATTCATTTGGATACATCCATAACAATGAGCTGATGATGCCTGATTTTGCATGTCATAGCTAGAAAAGTTTGTCGTCTCGTCAGGACAATGTTCATTACGAGGAGATCACATTGCATATCGAACACTAGTGTGAGGATCGACGCTGGAGACAGGAAGCAGGTACACATTTAATAAATTACGTACATGAAATGGGACAGGAACAGCGCCTGGACTGGGTACAAAGTAATGACATCATTGCAGACAAGGGAACAAACAGAGGAGACAGACAGATAATGGGGAGGCAATCAAATAATGACAGAGTTCAGGTGGGTCAAATGAAGCGCAGGTGCGCGTAACGAAGGGGACAGGTGTGCGTAATGATAGGCAGTCTGGCACCCTCAAGCACCAGAGAGGGAGAGCGGGAGCAGGCATGACAGCTAGGCTAACATTAAAAAATAGCTAAACAAGTTTGATGCTAGCAAACCAGCCAATATGGCAGCCAAATAAAAAAATACCTGGTCAAACTAGAAACATGGGTAGAATTAAGAGCATAGCGTTGGTTGTGTCAAGACTGTAACAGTAAGCACAAGAGAAATTCATGTTCATCACATTTGGTCCTCAGATGCTACAAAAAAAATATGTCTCTGCAAAAACAAATCAACGCTAGCTAGCTAGCTACGTTTTTCCTCGTTGGACCTGCGTTTATCAAATATAAAATATATTTTGATATGTTTAACACATTTTTGGTTACTACATGATTCCATATGTGTTATTTCATAATTTTGATGTCTTTTATATTATTCTACGAAGTAGAAAATCATTTTTTTAAATAAAGACATACCCTGGAAAAATTAGGTCTCCAAACTGTTGACCAGTACTGTACATCTTCAGTGTCATTCAGTCTATTTCTTCATCCTTTGCGGCTGCTCAAATGGACTTCTTCCCTTCTCTCACTTCCTTGGCTGCTCTCTCAAGCTACCAGCTCTCACAGTATCCCTCAGAACTAGAATCATCCATGTTTCTCAAACGTCAAATTTCAAAGTTGTTCCAAACGTCAATTTTCAGTGTTTATGGTTACGTTTAGGCATTAACTGTACATTTTTAAGGTTAGGGTTAAGTTCAAGCATTAACTCCAAATTCTTTAAGGTTAAGAATTAACTCCAAAGGATTATGGTTTGGGATAGGCTTAAATCAAAAATATCAAAAACAACTTGGAATCAGAGGGAGATACTTACTTTGGTCACATTATTAATTTTGTATATGGTTCCTAGAAACAAGGGGTGGCTCAACTAGCCTTTTGGCTAAACTTATCCCACTCTCCCCTATGAGTATAATACTCAAATATTGGTATTTCATATGAGCTTGGTCACTGACAGTAGTCTACTAGGTTGTAAGACATTTTTGCATTTTATTATCAGATGCCCAGTATTGTTTGTTTACTTATACAGGTGTCCAGTGTATAATGTTTGGTTTGACTCCAGGTGCCAAAAACTCATAATCTATTCAGAGCAGCAGGCAAACAGAACATAATTGTACACAGTAACAGATATCGACTCAGTTACCATGGGAATGATCCCAGGTTATACATATTAGAATATTAGTGGCTGTAATGTGTGTATATTGACTTTGTGCTACTAAACAAGACAATGCTGTCGTGCCCAAATGCACAAAATAATGTATTCCCTATCCTAGTAAAGTACAGTTTAAGGAAATGGAGTTGTCTTCATGCTTGCCTCCTGGATGGTCTTATCAGTGACGTTGCCAACAGGTTGTCAGAAATGTTCACACCAACCATCATTCTATGAACCTGTAGCAGCTCGTGGAAGATATTATCATCTCTGTCATAGGGGAAGCGTTTAACCAGTAGCCTTTCAGCATCGGGTTGCATACAGTATTTCCCACATTCCAGATTAGAAATCCAGGCTGTGTTTCAAACACATAAAAGACACACCCTCCTCCACTTACCCTCACCTTATGCCCTTTGGGGAATCCCCGGGGCCATCTTTGCCGTTGGTCCAAACAATTAGCCAAGCAAGGGAAGTTGGCAAAGTAAACCCCTCAGTCCTCGTTTGCGATCGAGTGTGTGAGTGTACAATTATTTTCACTCCGGGGCCTTGAAAGCCCCATAATTCACTTCACGATGATTGTACATCTGCTAAGAAAAGTCAGACAAAATTGAAAACCAACATCAATATGGAGAACTCAACATACAAGTGTAAGTAAAAAGCAATGTAAATGAGTTCTAAATTGTGCTACTAATGCACATGACGGCAAAAACACGTATCGTAAGAGTAATGATGAGAAGGAATCTGATGACGGACCTTTGGTTGGTGGATGATCATTAGAAATCAGAAACAAACGGTGAGTGACGAGTGAGAGACAAGGGGGGAGTTAACATAGAAATACTCCTAGACGTATGCCTATTGGTTGAATGAACGGAAAGGGATTATTTCACGAGTAAGTTATTCAGGAAGCGTGGTGGAATTGCCTTAGTGCGCCATGCTCATAGGCTGAAGTTAATAGGTGAATGACATTCTGCACGCTTGCTAATAGTGAAGGAGGAGAGACGTGATGCTATGCTGACGAGGTCACATTAATATGTAAATGCCTGCTAAGCTGATTAGGCAATGTTAGACACTACCATAAAAATACCTGCTATGCTGATGAGATAGCATTATACACTACCATAAACATACCTGCTATGCTGATGAGATAGCATTATACACTACCATAGAAATACCTGCTATGCTGATGAGATAGCATTATACACTACCATAAACATACCTGCTATGCTGATGAGATAGCATTATACACTACCATAAAAATACCTGCTCTGATAATGAGGTAACATTACAAAAGCTACCACATGAATATCTGTTATGACTGTGCGATACGAAGTGATGTGAATTATGTGAATTATATTGTGCTTACTAGACAATTAAAAGTGACGAGCCATTCAGAACAGCCTTACTGATTGAACATCCGTAAACGACATTTATTGTGTTCATCTTAAGATAGCTGGGTGAGACAGGATACGAACATTCCATTCCATCCAAACAATGGATATATAGCATTTTGCAACAAACCTAATTTTAATGCACATCTAAAATCTATTCATAAAAAAATCTAAGAACAGTGATATTTTACACACATTAAGGTAAGCAAATCATTTCTGATGAAAAAACACAAATGTGAAAAATGTGTGTGTATATAGCTTTTTGGAACTAAACTCTTCATATATATTCTTACAGTGGGTCTTGTCTCAGTCTGTAATACAAGTTAAACCATTAGGAAAATATCTGGTATTTATATATGATCTGACATGTTTGATGATCATGTGCTCCTACACTAAGAATCTGTTTCCTCCATTTGGGGTGGGCTAATTTGAGAAGAAATCCACAAACTAGGAGGGAAACACTGACTCTTTGGCATGCCATGACTTAGTACCAGCCAACCCATCTGTTAAATACCATACATAACGGGACACCCAACATCTAACCATGGTCAGTCTATTACTTTACTTACAGGCATGCACATTCTATTTCTTACCATAGGCCCAGACAGAGAGAGAGAGACAAAGGAGACGATAGGGATTTAAATGATGCAGTCATGGGTCTGTAAGGCAAAACATAAATTTGGAGGCCAGTTTTGGCATAGTCCCCCCTCCTCATCCCCAGGATTGAGTTATGGCCATTGTATCCCCCTTCCAGTCCTTATCGTACCATGGCCCTTGAGTAGACGAGCATAAATGTGCATGTTGGCACTGGACATGTATTTCCAGCAAGTCATTGTGGTGGAAAGCAGGATGAAAAAAACTGGAGGAGGAGAAAGAAAAACACAGTTTTAAAGTGAAGGGGGTGGAGTGGGGGGATGGAAATAGGGACGGGTGGGTGGATGGAAGTGTGGCCAGTGACGTGTGGTGAGGTCAGCGGCTGGGTAAGGACTGGCTATTATCAAAGCCAGATTTACTCACAAATAAACCTTGATGAAGCCCAAGTTCACCATACAACATATAGCTCCAACAACCAGAGTGACATTGGTTATTAACCAAAATTGACAAAACAATTTTCACCAAATGTAGCCAAGGTACACAAGCGATAGTCTCCGATGGCGGCATATTCAAATTACATTCGATAAAACGACACACTGCTCAACTCAGCTCAGCCATAGACCGATGTAGCATCCACAGTTACAACTGAAATGTGGCACTAAAATACCAATATTGGCACATTTCATCAGAATAATTTGCAACACAAACTCCATAGTCTTTCACAATGGATTTACAATTCTTCCAATGCACGGCGTGCGCAAACACACACACACATAATAATATTATTATGTGAAATATTATTACACACACATATAAAATAAACAGGGTTCTAACGAAATGTCCATATCAACAATCGAAATGACTGAAAAATGCAGTTCAAAACATTTAAAAAGTGTCTCATCAAAACAAAACTCTAGCTTGATAAATCAAATGCACTCAAATGGATGTTGTCTATTCTCATGATTCAACAGTAGCCTAACCTGCAAATTGCAAAGGAAAATAAATTTAGTCCTACCTTGTAAATTAAGTACATATGTCTGTCCTTCAACATGGAAAATAGTTTGAGGTGCAATAGTGTCCATCTGTCAGGTAACATGTTGTTTTTGTTAGCTAGCTAGCTTTGTTCGGGGGAAGATGCGAGTGCCAAATTATGTAGATGTGACCGGTGTAGATTGTCTCTGCGTTGTGTTTTGATTGGCATACATATGACCAAAGGATCAAGGTTGATGTTGATCTTTTATTCTCTGATAATGACAGGAAATTGTATATTGTGATATGTACACTACCGTTCAAAAGTTTGGGGTCACTTAGAAATGTCCTTGTTATTGAAAGAAAAGCTAAACAAATTGTCCATTAAAATAACATCAAATTGATCATAAATACAGTGTAGACATTGTTAATGTTGTAAATGACTATTGTAACTGGAAACAGCTGATTTTTTATGGAATATCTACATAGGCGTACAGAGAAACTGAAGATCTCGTACAACACTGTGTACTACTCCCTTCACAGAACAGCGAAACACTGGCTCTAACCAGATTAGAAAGAGGAGTGGGAGGCCCTAGTGCACAACTGAGCAAGAGGACAAGTACATTAGAGTGTCTAGTTTGAGAAACAGACGCCTCACAAGTCCTCAACTGGCAGCTTCGTTAAATAGTACCCGCAAAACACCAGTTTCAACGTCAATAGTGAAGAGGTCACTCCGGGATGCTGGCCTTCTAGGCAGAGTTCTGTCCAGTGTCTGTATTCTTTTTCCCAACTTAATCTTTTCTTTTTATTGGCCAGTTTAAGATATGGCTTTTTCTTTTCAACTCAGCTGTGCTAACATAATGGCAAAAGGGGTTTCTAATGATCAATTAGCCTTTTAAAATGATACATTTTAAATTAGCTAACACAACATCCTATTGGAACACTGGAGTGATGGTTGCTGATAAATGGGCCTCTGTATGCCTACGTAGATATTCCATTCAAAATCAACCATTTCCAGCTACAATAGTCATTTACAACATTAACAATGTCTACACTGTATTTCTGATTAATTTTATGTTATTTTAATGGACAAAATGTTTTGCTTTTCTTTCAATAACAAGGACATTTCTAAGTGACCCCAAACTTTTGAACGGTAGTTTACATATCACAATATATTGGTGGAAGACCATTATAATACACTGTCAGTGAACATATAAACTCATTAGAAGTGTTTTAACATATACAATTGATAATGATTTCCATGGGACAGTTTTACAGTAACCTAACTCTTCTGCATACAGTTGAAGTCAGAGGTTTACATACACCTTAGCCAAATACATTTAAACACTCAGTTTTTTCTGACATTTAATCCCAGTAAAACTGCCCTGTTTTAGGTCAGTTAGGATCACCACTTTATTTTAAGAATGTGAAATGTCAGAATAATAGTGGAGAGAATGGTTTATTTCAGCTTTTATTTCTTTCATCACATTCCCAGTTGGACAGAAGTTCACATACACTCAATTAGTATTTGGTAGCATTGCCTTTAAATTGTTTAACTTGGGACAAACGTTTTGGGTAGCCTTCCACAAGCTTCCCACAATAAGTTGGGTGAATTTTGTCCCATTCCTCCTGACAGAGTTGGTGTAACTGAGTCAGGTTTGTAAGCCTTGCTCACACACGCTTTTTCAGTTCTGCCCACTTTTTTTATGGTATTGAGGTCAGGGCTTTGTGATGGCCACTCCAATACCTTGACTTTGTTGTCCTTAAGCCATTTTGCCACAACTTTGGAAGTATGCTTGGGGTCATTGTCCATTTGGAAGACCCATTTACGACCAAGCTTTAACTTCCTGACTGATGTTGCTTCAACATATTCACATAATTTTCCCTCCTCATGTTGCCATCTATTTTGGGAAGTGCACCAGTCCCTCCTGCAGCAAAGCACCCCCACAACATAATGCTGCCACCCCTGTGCTTCACGGTTGGGAGGGTGTTCTTCAGGTTGCAAGCCTCCCCCTTTTTCCTCCAAACATAACGATGGTCATTGTGGCCAAACAGTTCTATTTTTGTTTCATCAGACCAGAGGACATTTCTCCAAAAAGTACAATCTTTGTCCCCATGTGCAGTTGCAAACCGTAGTCTGGCTTTTTTATGGTGGTTTTGGAGCAAGCTTCATCCTTGCTGAGCGGCCTTTCAGGTTATGTCGATATAGGACTCGTTTTACTGTGGATATAGATACTTTTGTACCTGTTTCCTCCAGGATCTTCACAAGGTAAATTGCTGTTGTTCTGGGATTGATTTGCACTTTTCGCACCAAAGTACATTCATCTCTAGGACAGAAAGCGTCTCCTTCCTGAGCAGTATGACGGCTGCGTGGTCCCATGGTGTTTATACTTGCATACTGTTGTTTGTACAGATGAACGTGGAACCTTCAGGCGTTTGGAAATTGCTCCCAAGGATGAACCAGACTTGTGGAGGTCTACATTTTTGGGGGGGCTGATTTCTTTTGATTTTCCCATGATGTCAAGCAAAGAGGCACTGAGTTTGAAGGTAGGCCTTGAAATACATCCACAGGTACACCTCCAATTGACTCAAATGATGTCAATTAGCCCATCAGAAGCTTCTAAAGCAACAACATAATTTTCTAGAATTTTCCAAGCTGTTTAAAGGCACAGTCAACTTAGTGTATGTAAACTTTTCACCCACTGGAATTGTGATACAGTGAATTATAAGTGAAATAATCTGTCTGTAAACAATTGTTGGAAAAATGACTTGTGTCATGCACGAAGTAGATGTCCTAACCGACTTAGTAACATTATAGTTTGTTAACAAGACATTTGTGGAGTGGTTGAAAAACGAGTTTTAATGACTAGTTTTTTTGAATGACCTAAGTGTATGTAAACCTCCGACTTCAACTGTGGATACAGTAGACAGGGAAGAGGTAAGGGGGGCAGGGGATGTTGAGGGGGAATGCAGAAGTAAAAGGAAGTGTGAGACATTTAAAAATCCATTACAACGACACATGGAATGTACACTAATATCAGACATGGGAACTTTTCAGATTTTGTGTAATTATATAAGATGAAATGTAACACTCATCACATGGACATGGCCAAATATGCACAGCTTACCCCAGGGCAATACCCACACAACATATTGAGGCACTACGCACGCACAAAATATGACATCTGTCTTCAATGAAGCTACTTCAAACTAGGCAAAGCTGAACCTGTCCATTAACAGTGACTGGGATGGAATCGTGAAAGGCAGTGCACGTCAAGGATTTCAATGGTTTTGATGGATGGAAAAGCATGGATACCCTGGTTCCTTTCCTGAGGTTTTGATGCAGTTTTAGGAAGTTATTTGACTTTTAAGCGTGTATAATTATTTCGCAACAGCTTTTTATTTTATTAGACTATCACAGGGTAAGCACTGCCTACCCTCGCTGAGGTCTTTAAGTGAAAACTCATCTGAAACATATTAAAAGGTTGCTCTGATAGGAGTGCTGAGTGGTACAGTACTGGAGCCACGCAAGCAAAGACATCACACAGAGACAGACACCCTAAAACCATAGAACTAAGACAGCCAACAAGGAAGTAAAGGCATGAGTATACAGAATTCAAAACATCACGAAGGGAAATCCTAACTTAATTCAATTGAAAACACTCCTTCCTAAATTGAATTGTTACACTAATCACGTTCCATGATATGCAGAATAGATCTGATAACATTCACAATGCCTATGCAATACACAAACCTTATCTGGTATCCATTATCTAACAAATACAGTGCATTATATGACTAATGGCGACAGGGTAGAATGGGATGGGATGGGAGAGGGTGATGGGGTGAGACAATTACTATTCATTTCTTTTACATGTTTGATTCTTACATACAACAGATAGGTGCAGTGAAATGTGTTGTTTTCCCATGATGAAAAAGAAGGGGATAGCCTAGTAAAGAACAGCCCCTTGAGACACCTCCATCCACATCTAAATCTAGCAGAGCAGCTGTGCACAGCAGCCAGTTGTAAACACACACATGTGCACACACACACATCAATGCATACACGTGCACTCACACGGACACACGCAGACATGTACACACACACATCAATGCATACACGTGCACTCACACGGACACACGCAGACATGTACATACACACGTGAACTCTCTCTCTCTCACCCTCTCTCAGTTGTCCTGGCAACCCCTCCCGTGGAGTGTTGAGATATTATTAGCTTTCAGTGGTGATGGTTCTGTGTGAGAGTGGGTTGTTTATAACCGAATACAAAAGGCTTCGAGGGAATATCGCTTTCCTTCCCTGATGATTGTATTAAGCTTTTCACACATTTTTCATGGTGATTTTTTTTTTACCAATAAACCAGTCAGCACATGACATGCAATTTTCACCCACCCAAATTACTGTAATAATTTCACACCACTCAACACTGAGTAAAAGAACAGAGACAGTTGGACTCATTAAGACAGCAGAGTACTGAAAGAGGGCAAATCAGTCATTTAAACCATAAGGATTATCAGAAAAAAAGTGCAGTTATCTTGGAATGGGAGATACAGGCATAATAGTTTAGGATTACACCGATGACAACATCTGCTTTCCAAATGAAAAATACTGTATAATCCACAAAATAACAACACTAATACTCAGCCATATTGACACATTTTAACACATCCACCCACATAAGAACCTGATGCACAGATTCATTGCATTGCGATTCACTGATTATACATATTGCATTGACTGGTTAAGTACTTTAGGTAGTTTTAGGACATCCACAATAGCAATCATGTGCAAACAGTAGGAACATTCTAGATGCTCTTTGCATGCTATGGTATAGTATGTATGAGAAGGATTCAGGTATCTATAATTCATAGATAGGGTGTTTTACAATCATTTTGACATGGGATTGATCAGTAAGGGCAAACTTTGGTCATTAACTAGGTTCTATAGATGTGTATGTGTAACAAATACATTTTATTTTGGAAATTGTTCATCTTCTATGGTACTGTATATTACAATGCACACAGGAAGAGAGGGTAAACAAAATATCAACTTTATCCCAAATATAATACTGTCAATGTTCTAGAAAGTTAGTGCAGTCACATTTAGAGTGAATAGAACATAATGTAATGGTGTTGTACTCTCCTACTCATCCACACCTGATGTCTTGCACAATGGCAATGGTAGAAGTTTGTATAATAATTGCAATCAACCACAACACCAGTCCAAGACCCCTTTCTCTTAACCTTTGACCTGTTTGGTCATCATATGGGAGCAGGCTAAGCGTCTTTAGTGGCGTAATACATCCACCTCACAGAAATGTAACATCATCCTGCGACTGCACCCATCGCCAATGGGCGTCATACTCCAGGTGCATTGTGCCGTTCATCTTGCAGCCATCCAGGTCTATCTTGCCGTTCTTATAGGGTTTGAGTTTGGGGCTCTGGTTTTTCCCCAGCTTCTCAGCCAGGCAGGCCCGGGCCGAGTCAGCAAGTCCTCCTGCTTGCCTGACTGCCTTCTCCAGGACACCATTGCTCTTACTGGGCTGCTGCATTTGGTTGGAGTCCTTGGTGTCCTTGGTGATGGTGGTTCCTTTCACTACCTTTTTGGCCTTAGTCCAAATGGGAGGCTCTTCTTTGGGGATCTCTGGCTTGACTTGGGGAGCCCCAGGCCCAACAACTACCTTGACCCCTGTGCCCGGTCCTAACTCAGCTCCTGCCCCTCCTGTCCCAGCCAAAACCCCTGCCCCAGACACTGCCCCTGCTCCAGCACCTCTCCCCGCCCCTACCCCAGCACCTGTCCCTCCGCCAGTCCGAGTGGGCATCTCAGTCCCCAGTGGAGTAGAACACAGCGCATACTCAGAACTAGAGGGGCAGTACTCATCCATGTCGTCCGCCAGGGTGTCCAGGTAGCTACCTATAGAGATGTTATCCAGCTTGTCGTTGAGGGGGTCCTGCAGGCTGCTCCAGCTGTCTCTCCAGGAGGTGTCTCCTCCAGGGCCCTCTCCCAGGCTGTACTGGCTGCTGGTCAGGCTGCTGCAGCGGCTGGCCAGGGTGCCGCGCTCCTCCAGGAGCCACTTGCATGCCTCGATCCCCTCGTGCACCGCCAGCAGCTGCTGCAGGATCTTCACATCCACCGAACGCAGGTGGGCCTATGGAGAAGAAGATGACTGTACTTTATTGATCCAGCAGAGAGGAGAGAGGGTGGGAGAAAAGAGGAGAGGGGGTGGGAGAAAAGAGGAGAGGGGGTGGGAGAAAAGAGGAGAGAGGGTGGGAGGAAATCAATGGACCCAGGAGAGAGGAGAACCCTTAAAAAGAAAAGGTTCCTGGAGGATCCTTTACGTGTTCTTCAAATTGAAACTAGGGGGAACCCCTATAATTTCTTTGAAGAACCCCCATTAACAGTTCCAGAAACAACCTTTTTGGGGTTCCTTTTTTAACCACCCTCTCCCTCCCCCGTTATTATTATTATTAATAATCATAACAATCAGCACAAAAATAACAACAATAACACAATGTTTTACTTGTCAGTGTTTATTAGGATTTTAGTGGCAAAGCAGAATCTAAAAATCTAAAAATGAGGTACACTGCCAGCCCCAAGTCCAATTGGTATATCCTCTGGCGTGTTGATGTTGATGTTCTCTGTAGGCTATCCATAGCCAGAATGATTTTGCAGTGCATGGTGATCGAACAGGTTTCATGTTATATTCATCAAAGGTGTAGGCAGGGTGAAGTCTGTGAATACAAAAAAAATATCCAATTACACAGATGATTAACAAAATGTGCACATGACAGTAGTAATATCTTGGTTTTTGTAGTTAAAAATGATGCGAATGAAAAAATGGTCACGGTTTTCGTACACATACCTTGTCCATAATGTGAAGGCCTCTGGGATCTTCATTGAAAAGGTAACGGAGGAGGAAGATGGCTGCTGTGACTGAGTCCTATAAGGTTTTAGAGAAACCATTCATTCAAATTAATTGTAGATGATACATGTGCATAACATTATCAGACAAACCAATACCAATTGTTCATACCTTTGTGTGCCTCCTCGTCAGTATACCTGCAAACAGACACACAAATAAGTGAGCAATTCAGTCATCTGTGCTATAGCCTTCAACATATTCTTACCTCTTTGTTGAGTCATATCCATTGAATTTTCTGGTTTAGAAATAAAAAAAATTAAAGGGAGAAAGTCTCGAATAACACAACCATCTGCACAAATATAAAAAGATAGATGGTATCATCATAAAACAATATACATTTAGATCGTAAAGGGAGGAACCTTACCTGAAATTGAGGAGATCTTAAAATTTTTGTGCCTGCACCTGCAGTCCTTCAGTTGGGCAGTTAGGTTCCAGCAAGAATCCCCACCTCCTATGGGGTTCTTGGAAGGACTTTTTGGGGGCATTTTTCAGTGCCAAAAACAAAGGTTTTACAAGGAAGTTTGAGGATTTTAGAAGAACCGTTGTTGAACCCCTACTTTTTTTTGAGTGAGGGAGCAAAAGGCCATGTATTCACTTGAGTTGCTTACCAAGAAGACATTGAATGTTCCTGAGTGGCCTAGTTACAGATTTGACTTAATCGGCTTGAAAATCTATGGAAAGACGTGAAAAGGGCTGAAGGGAGCTATATGAGGACGGGCCCATTGTAATGCCTGGAATGGAATCAATGGAAAGGAGTCAAAGATGCTCCTCCCACCAGCCTCATCTGATCTGCCCTCCTGGCTTCATCTGTTCCTCCTCCCCTCTTCTCTCAACTTTGAAAACACTTGTTTGACACCGTTCGATTCATTCCATTCCAGACTTTATAATGAGCCCTTCCTCCTATAGCTCAACAGCCTCCTCTGGGGGAGATATACTTTTTCTTAATAAAAATAATGAAAAAAAGGTATAACGTGAAGGGTGGAAGATGAATGTAGTAGCAGGGTGATGGGAGCAAGAAGAGAAAATATAATTAGGGGTAAGTTTCATTCCTCACAGACAAAAGCAGTTGCCAACAGCAGTAAATTGAATTTTTTTTAAAGGGTTTATTTTACGAGTCTACTTATGGAAATAAGGAGGCACCACTGCTTTTTTAATGCATGTAGGAGGGATGTTGAATAAGCGAAAGGGAGAGAGAAGAGAAAAAGCAGTGCAAGATGGGAAATCCAACAGAACACAATAGCAGAGATGTGCTCCAGTCCAGTCAGGAGCTAGGGCCTCTCTCTCTCTCTCTCTCTCTCTCTCTCTCAATAAGTTACATGTATAAGAGTTGTTCTGCTGATGGCAAAGTCACACTGACTTTGCTGTAGTAATGAGTGCCTCCCTGTCTCTGCAGACCCTCCAAAGTATACTGTGCTTTCTGGACTGGCCCCAGGGATAGCAGAACCAACTGAATACATCACACTCTTAGAATGCAACTGTGAGTCTCATAGCCTAAAGTCTACAGTTCCAGGACAGTGGATTAAGCGCGCACACATAAAGCACACAAGATCTCTGATCTTTTGCAGTCTTTGTGTACCCCCCCCACCATGACCCTGCAGGTCAAGTCAATGAAAAAGCCTATTGATGGATTTCTAGAGCCTTAAAACATGGTCACTACATAGTATTAACGGCTGTACCTTCAGGTCTCTGCATCCCTTAGACAGAGCAATACATCGATCATGTGGATATAGATCCGCCATTCATCTCGGTCAGGCTGCATCATCATAACTAAAACCACAAAACACTCATTTGGAAATAAGAGAAATGTGATCATTAGAGTAATATGGGAAGCACAGACGTAATAGAGGACAATGTTGTTTATCAAATCCAATTTCTTTGGTCACCTACACAGGGATGTTACTGCGAGTGTAGCGAAATGCTTATGCTTCTAGATCTGACAGTGCAACATTATCTAATAGATAATATCTAACAATTCCACAACAAAACCTAATATCTAACAAATTCCACAACAAAACGTAATACACACAATCCAGTAAAGGAATGGGATGAGAATATACAAGTATAAAATATATGGATGAGCAGTGACAGAATGGCTAAGATGCAATAGATAGTGAAGGACACAGTATACAGTATATACATATGGAATGAGTAATGCGAGATATGTATACATTCTTAAAGTGGCATTATTAAAGTGACTAGTGTTCCATTTATTAAAGTGGCCAATCATATCAAGTCATCATCTCTCTGTACTAGTGGTGGCTGTTTAACAATCTGATGGCCGAGAGCTGTTTTTCAGTCTCTCGGTCCCAGCTTTGATGCACCTGTTCTGACCTTGCCTTCTGGATGAACAGGCAGTGGCTCGGGTGGTTATTGTCCTTGATGATCTTTTTTGCCTTCCTGTGACATCGGGTGTTACAGGTTTCCTGGAGGGCAGGTAGTTTGCCCCTGGTGATGCGTTGTGCAGACCGCACCACCCTCTGGAGAGCTCTGCGGTTGTGGGCGGTGCAGTTGCCGTACCAGGCGGTGATACAGCCCGACAGGATGCTCTCAATTGTGCACCTATAAAAGTTAGTGAGGGTTTTCAGTGACAAGCTACATTTCATTTTTTCAGCCTCCTGAGGTTGACGAGGCACTATTGCGCCTTCTTCACCACACTGTCTGTGTGAGTGGACCATTTCAGTTTGTCTGTGATTGTACACTGAGGAACTTTAAAAAAAACTTTCCACCTTCTCCATTGCTGTCCCATCGATGTGGATAGGGACCGTCTCCCTTTGCTGTTTCCTGAAGTCCACGATCATCTCTTTTGTTTTTCTGACATTGAGTGAGAGGTTGTTTTCCTGACACCACATTCTGAGGGCCCTCACCTCTTACCTGTCTCGTTGTTGTTGGTAATCAAGCCTACCACTGTAGTGTCGTCTGCAAACTTGATGATTGAGTTGGAGGCGTGCATGGCCATGCAGTTGTGGGTGAACAGGGAGTACACGAGAGGGCTGAGAACGCATCCTTGTGGTGCCCCAGTGTTGAGGATCAGCAAAGTGGAGATGTTGTTTCCTACCTTCACCACCTGGGGGCGGCCTGTCAGGAAGTCCAGGACCCAGTTGCACAGGGCGGGGTCGAGACCCAGGGCCTTAAGCTTAATGAGAAGTTTGGAGGGTACTATGGTGTTGAATGCTGAGCTGTCGTCAATTAACAGAATTCTTACATAGGTATTCCTCTTGTCCAGATGGGATAGGGCAGGCAGTGTGATGGCGATTGCATCGTCTGTGGCTCTATTGGGGCGGTAAGCAAATTGAAGTAGGTCTAGAGTAACAGGTAGGGTGGAGGTGATATGATCCTTGAATAGTCTCTCAAAGGACTTCATGATGACAGAAGTGAGTGCTACGGGACGTTAGTCATATAGTTCAGTTACCTTAGCTTTCTTGGGAACAGGAACAATGGTGGCCATCTTGAAGCATGTGGGGACAGCAGACTGGGATAGGGAGAGATTGAATACATTTGTAAGCTCACCAGCCAGCTGGTCTGCGCATGCTCTGAGGACACGGCTAGGGATACCTAGCGAAGGTTAACACGTTTAAATGTTTTACTGACGTCGGCCCCGGAGAAGGAGAGCCCACTGTCTTTGGTAGCGGGCCGTGTCGGTGGCACTCTATTACCCTCAAAGCGCGCAAAGAAGTTGTTTAATTTGTCTGGGAGCAAGACATCGATGTCCGCGACGGGGCTGGTTTTCCTTTTGCAATCCGTGATTGTCTGTAGACCCTGCTGTAACGGCAGATTTCCCCTTCGTCTGAAGAGGAGTAAGGATCGGACCAAGATGCAGCGTGGTAAGTGTTCATGACAATTTATTAAAAACTAACTGAACACTGAAATACAAAACAATAAACGATGTGATGAAAACGAAAACCGAAACAGTACCGTGTGGCGACAAACACTCACACGGAAACAAACATCCACCAACCAACAGTGAAACCCAGGCTACCTAAATATGATTCTCAATCAGAGACAAATAACGACACCTGCCTCTGATTGAGAACCATACTAGGCTGAACACAAAAACCAACATAGAAAAACAAACAGACTGCCCACCCCAACTCACGCCCTGACCATACTAAATAAAGACAAAACAAAGGAAATAAAGGTCAGAACGTGACACCTGTCACATACGTCTCTTGCGATAATATAAAACACAATGGATATTGTTTCAATCAATCAACCTTCCACTGAGTGACTGAGTGCCCTTTCAGTGAACTATTCTCCATCCAGGGAAACAAAGGGATTGGAAGTGGGATAACATTGCCTTAGACTCAACTTCTTTGGCCCTATACTTTCCAATAGAAAATGTATACACTCCTGCCAGCTCAAGTGTAGACAGCAGGGCTGGGTTTTGTTCAGGACTGAGGTTTGGGGTTTTAGCTGGCGGTTTCTCTAGAAGCTGAGTGATAAACTGCTGAGCATAGCTGTAAATATTATTCCCATGGCTCGGCACTGAGGCCCTCCAGGACATCTACAGGACCTGGTGCCACAGGAAGACCAAGAAGATCATCAAAGACCCCAGCCACCTGAGCCACGGCCTGTCTCCCCCCCCCCCCCCCCCCCCCCCCCCCCCGCTTTAGTCACCCCGCTACCATCTAGAAGGCGGAGACTGTACAGGTGCATCAAAGCTGGGACCCAGAGGCTGATGAATAGCGTCTGTCTCCAGGCCACCTTCGAGACCACTGCTCTATGAACAGAAGAGTCATAGAACACTGGTCACTTTAATAATGATTACATACCGTTTCCCCCACTTTCTTTCTATATAGATTATTTTAGTCTTGACTCATCCTATATAACTACCGCGTTGTCGTTCCGACATTTCTTCATTTCTTTCTTTTTACCTTTTTGGATTATGTATTGTTTCTATTGCTAGGTTTTAGTGCACTGTTGAAGCTGGAAACACAAGCATTTCGCTGCACATACAATAACATCTACAAATCTGCAATAAACTTTGATTTGATTTGCAGTGGCAGACACACCATGCCATGTCGCTGAAGAGGCTCAGGTCTGGCTGAGTGTCCATCTGTATGCTCTCTCAATGCCCGCCTGTGTGCCAGTACTTCCTATAGGGCTGTCTTACGGACAGTCTGCAGTAGGATGGGGAGAAGGGAGTTTATTGCCTTTTGGAGTTTAGCCCTCAGCGGCCTTGAGGATTGTAGAGGTGTTTTCACAGCCAAAAAGACTCCAGTTTTCCGAAGGAGGCGCTGGGCCAGACAGCTCCCGGCTAATCCACAGGATTCTGGAAATTCTTTCACCGGCATTCGGCTTGTATTTCATGCACCATGCCGCGCTCAGCTGAACTCACACCGAATTAACAGCACTCTGTGTGTGTGTGTGTGTACGCGCGCAGCACTTTTAGCACTCTAGTATCCTCAGCCTTCATCCCAAAATGACAAGCTAGCGCTCGATGCTTCTTGAGATGGAACTTTATCGACAGGGCCAGGGATAGAGCCTCTTACTCTAGGGGAAAATCAGATTTCCAGGCTTGATGTGCCATTTCAACAAGCAGAAATCTAGACGCGCACGCCACTCACACACAAACACACACAGTGTTATGATTTAGCTTGAATGCACACACAGCTGACCCTATAGACCAATGAACCATAGACACGCTCCAATGCTGAGACCAGTCTGGCAATGTCACACTGCAAACAGGCGCCGTGGCGCACTGCTGTAGCCCTGCAGGGGAATAAAACAACAAACTCAATCTCTCAGGCTTTATTGGCATGGGAAAAATATGTTTACATTGCCAAAGCAAGTGAAATGTCAATAAACAAAAACAGAAATAAACAATCAGAAATTAACAGTAAACATTGAACTAAAAAAGGTTTTAAAAGAATATAGACATTCCAAATGTTATATTATTGGCTGTGTACAGTGTAATAATGTTCAAATAGCTTAAGTATGATAGGGAAAATAAATAAACAGATAAATATAGGTTGTATTTACAATGGCTTTTGTGCACAACTGGTTGCCCTTTTGTTGTTGCAAAAGGTCACAAATCTTGCCGCTGTGGTGGCACACTGTGGTATTTCACCCAGTAGATATGGGAGTTTCTCAAGATTTGATTTGTTTTCAAATTCTTTGTGGGTCTGTGTAATCTGAGGGAAATATGTGTAATATGGTTTTACATTTGGCAGGAGGTTAGGAAGTGCAGCTCCGTTTCCTCCTCATTTTGTGGGCAGTGGGCACATAGCCTGTCTTCTCTTAAGAAACAGGAGTGCCAGTGGCGGCCTCTCTCAATAGCAAGGCTATGCTCACTGAGTTTCCACATAGTCAAAGCTTTCCTTCATTTTGTGTCAGTCACAGTGCTCAGGTATTCTGCTACTGTGTATTCTCTGTTTAGGACCAAATAACATTCCACTTTGCGCTGTTTTTGTTGTTGTTGATTCTTTCCAATGTTACAAGTAATTCTCTTTTTCTTTAGTTTGGTCTAATTGTATTGCTGTCCTGGGGCTCTGTGGGGTCTGTTTGTTTTTGTGAACAGAGTCCCAATACCAGCTGACTGAAGGGATTTTGATAATTAATGGGAATCATCCTAATTCTGCTCTGCATGTATTATATGGTGTTCTACGTTGTATACGGAGGATGTTTTTGCAGAATTCTGCATGCAGTCTCAATTTGGCGTTTGTCCCATTTTGTGAGTTTGTGGTTGGTGAGTGGACCCCAGAAATCACAACCATAGAGGGCAATGGGTTCTATAACCTACTCAAGTATTTTTTGCCAGATACAATTTGACACTCCAATTAGTATGTTCCTTTTGATGACATAGGCCTTTCTTGCCTTCTCTTGTAGCGGCAGGTAGCCTAGTGGTTAGAGCTTTGGGCCAGTAACCGAAAGGTTAGAAGATCAAATCCCCGAGCTGACAAGGTAAAAATCTGTCATCTACCCCTGAAGAAGGCAGTGAACACCCTGTTCCTAGGCAATCATTTATAATAAGAATTTGTTCTTAATTGACTTGCCTATTAAAATTTAAATGTACAGCTTTGTGGAAGTTACCTGTGGTGCTGATGTTTAGGGCGAGGTAGGTACAGCTTATTGTGCTCTACTCAACAGTGAGTATGGTTAAATGCACACAACCATGTGATTATTGTGGATAATCAGATGAATATGATAGTTTGATTGAAACGTTTACATGCTTTGCAAGAAGAATGACTTCCCTAATAATCCTGTTTACCTGGACACATCTGAAATAAGGCACTCTGATAAATGCAGAGAATAGCCAATCAAAATAAACGTTCTACCACAGCAACCCTGTTATTTTTGGGAAGCATATTTGATTCTGAGTTCAGACATACAAAGTTTGTATGTGAAAACCACTTCTAAGATGCATACATTTAGATGTTCTGAACTCACTTTACTCAAGCTAAAGAGGAAGCTTGCTCGGTTGGTGCTAGCACGTGTGCTGGGACGCCGATTAAGGTGTTTACATGTCCTAATAATTAGAAAGATTGCTCAGATAATTAGGTGTTTTAATTGGCCTATGCTTACTTCGATTTTGACCTTACGCCAAATAAGATAAGCAGAGTAAGGTGTTTACATGACTTTTGCATCATCTGCCTGCTGCCACAATCAGTTTATTATCAAATTATTACTGTGCATGTAAAACATAATTATGGTCATTGTGGAATTTGTGATTACGGTCCTGGCAAGTGGACTTTTTTTGGAACACCATTATTTTTGTCTTACTGAGATTCAGGGCCCAAGTCTGACAGAATCTGTGCAGAAGATCTAGGTGCTGCTGTGGGCCCTCCTTGGTTGGGGACAGAAGCACCAGATCATCAGCAAACAGTAAACATTTGACTTCAGATTCTAGTAAGGTGAGCCCGGGTGCTGCAGACTGTTCTAGTACCCTCACCAATTCATGGATATATATGTTGAAGAGGGCTCTTTCACTCTGTCGCCAATTCGTTTATATATACACTGCTCAAAAAAATAAAGGGAACACTTAAACAACACAATGTAACTCCAAGTCAATCACACTTCTGTGAAATCAAACTGTCCACTAAGGAAGCAACACTGATTGACAATACATTTCACATGCTGTTGTGCAAATGGAATAGACAACAGGTGGAAATTATAGGCAATTAGCAAGACACCCCCAATAAAGGAGTGGTTCTGCAGGTGGTGACCATAGACCACTTCTCAGTTCCTATGCTTCCTGGCTGATGTTTTGGTCACTTTTGAATGCTGGCGGTGCTTTCACTCTAGTGGTAGCATGAGACAGAGTCTACAACCCACACAAGTGGCTCAGGTAGTGCAGCTCATCCAGAATGGTACATCAATGCGAGCTGTGGCAAGAAGGTTTGCGGTGTCTGTCAGCGTAGTGTCCAGAGCATGGAGGCGCTACCGGGAGACAGGCCAGTACATCAGGAGACGTGGAGGAGGCCGTAGGAGGGCAACAACCCAGCAGCAGGACCACTACCTCCACCTTTGTGCAAGGAGGAGCAGGTGGAGCACTGCCAGAGCCCTGCAAAATGACCTCCAGCAGGCCACAAATGTGCATGTGTCTGCTCAAACGGTCAGAAACAGACTCCATGAGGGTGGTATGAGGGCCCGACGTCCACAGGTGGGGGATGTGCTTACAGGCCAACACCGTGCAGGACGTTTGGCATTTGCCAGAGAAAACCAAGTTGGCATATTCGCCACTGGCGCCCTGTGCTCTTCACAGATGAAAGCAGGTTCACACTGAGCACATGTGACAGACGTGACAATCTGGAGACGCCGTGGAGAACCTTCTGCTGCCTGCAACATCCTCCAGCATGACCGATTTGGCGGTGGGTCAGTCATGGTGTGGGGTGGCATTTCTTTGGGGGGCCGCACAGCCCTCCATGTGCTCGCCAGAGGTAGCCTGACTGCCATTAGGTACCGAGATGAGATCCTCAGACCCCTTGTGAGACCATATGCTGGTGCGGTTGGCCCTGGGTTCCTCCTAATGCAAGACAATGCTAGACCTCATGTGGCTGGAGTGTGTCAGCAGTTCCTGCAAGAGGAAGGCATTGATGCTATGGACTGGCTCGCCCGTTCCCCAGACCTGAATCCAATTGAGCACATCTGGGACATCCTGTCTCGCTCCATCCACTAACGCCACGTTGCACCACAGACTGTCCAGGAGTTGGCGGATGCTTTAGTCCAGGTCTGGGAGGAGATCCCTCAGGAGACCATCCACCTCATTGTAGGGAGGTCATACAGGCACGTGGAGGCCACACACACTACTGAGCCTCATTTTGACTTGTTTTAAGGACATTACATCAAAGTTGGATCAGCCTGTAGTGTGGTTTTCCACTTTAATTTTGAGTATGACTCCAAATCCAGACCTCCATGGGTTGATTTGATTTCCATTGATCATTTTGGTGTGATTTTGTTGTCAGCACATTCAACTATGTAAAGAAAAAGGTATTTAATAAGAATATTTCATTCATTCAGATCTAGGATGTGTTATTTTAGTGTTCCCTTTATTTTTTGAGCAGTGTATATATATGTTGAAGAAGGTGGGGTTTGTTCACAAAATGGAACAAACACCAAATTGAGACTCTGCATGCAGAATTCTGCAAAAACATCCTCTCGCTCTCTCTTTCTCTATTGTCCTGCAAACAGAGTGAAGTGGACATCCTTGAGCAGGGGGATACTACCTCTATCTAACTCCATCCATCTCTCTCCCTCTATTTCTTTCTAATAAGAGCACGTTCAGATACAGCAGAAGGGTGACCTCTCAACCCAGCCCCCCCCCCGCTGTTCCATCTGTTTGCATACTCCCTTCCGCTCTGTTTCTTTCTCTCCCTCTATCGATACCTCCCACTTTCTCTCTGGCATGGAAAAGTACATGTCAGTCTCCACAGACTTGCACCCCTCGATATACATTGACTCTCTCCCTTCTAAACACTCTGGTTTCCTGTGAGTCGGTCTGTCCTGCCATCACTCTCTCTCTCGCATTCTTTCGCTCCATCTCTGTGAAAACCAGTGGCTCTTAGAGACTGAACAGGCCTCTCGCCACAGCCAACCTTCTGGTCTGCACAATGTCACCCTATCTTTCCATCTCTCTCTCGCTCTCTCAGACAGACAAAGGGAAGAGAAAAACTACAGTATACCTACCTCGGTCTAAACATCAGCACCACAGGTAACATCCACAAAGCTGTGAACGATCTGAGAGACAAGGCAAGAAGAGCCTTCTACACCATCAAAAGGAACATCCCAATCAGGACCTGGATAAAAATATTTGAATCAGTTCTAGAACCCATTTCCCCCTATAGTTGTGAGGTCTAGGGTCCACTCACCAACCAAGAGTCCTACGTGTACAACTTAAAACACAAAAGAATGCATGCAGAGCAGAATTAGGAAGATTCCCACAAATGATCAAAATACAGAAAAGAGCAATTAGATTCTTTCAGCCACCTAAAAAGGAAGTGATTCTCAAATCTTCCATAACAAAGCCTACACCAACAGAGATGAACCTGGAGAAGAGTACCCTCAGCCAACTAGCACTGGGACTCTGTTCACAAACACAAACAGACCCCACAGAGCCCCAGCACAGCAACACAATTAGACCCAACCAAATGATGAGAAAACAAAAAGATAATTACTTGACACATTGGATAGAATCAACAACAAAAAAGAGCAAACTGGAATGTCATTTGTCCCTAAACAGAGAATACTCAGTAGCAGAATACCTGACCACTGTGACTGACCCAAAATGAAGGAAAGCTTTGACTATATACGGACTCAGTGAGCATGGCCTTGTTATGGAGAGCGGCCGCCATAGCCTGTCTTCCCTTAAGAGCCAGGTCTGCCTATGTGCCCACTGCCCACCAAATGAAGTGGGAAACGACCTGCACTTCCTAACCTCCTGCCAAATGTACAACCATATTAGAAACACACATTTCCCTTAGAATACACAGATCCACAAAAATTTTTGAAAACAAATCCTGTCTTGATAAACTCCCATATCTATTAGGGATATGGCTGTTTAATCTGTTTAATCTGCCTGCAGACCGTCTCTCCCCTGTGACTTCCATCTGTGCAGCACAGCAGCAGTCAGTGAGAGGGAGAGGCAGGGAGTGAGTCATCCACTGGGCTATGACAACGCTTTGTAGCAATCACATTCCAGGACTTGTCATTTTAATAGGACACACACAGGTACAGTTGGCAGACAGTAGCCTATACATGGACATAAACGTTGAAATAAGTATTTTTTATTTAATTTATAAAAATTTTAAGTATTTTATTATTGAGCTCCAGACTGAAAATACAGTCGAAGCCAAACAGGCAGCTACGTAGCTGTCTGATATATAGACAAGAGGCTCGTCTATATGTCTTAGTCCCTATGACAGGGAGCTGGCTGCCCGTCATTGAGGACGGAGCGTCCGTTAACTTTAACTCAATAAAGCTGTTCAGAAAGACAGCTGAGATTCGGCAGCAGCTGTGGACCTTCTGGAGGGAAAGTAGTCCGACAGTAATCAGACAGCCTGACACTGAGCACATAACAGTCTCAGACCAGACTCTGAGAATGATCTGCGTCTCGGTCTGTCTTCACCTTCCAATATGTCGCAGTCTGTCTCAACTAAGCCATGTGTCTGAACAATATGATCAACTGATGACGTACGTTCAAAATAACTATTGGACTGAAGTGGAGGGGGGGAAAAAGACTCACATGGTAATATATCGCTCGTGTTGTGTCTAAATTATTGAGACATAACAGAAAGTTTGCACGTAAGGAATGTAAATATTTATGGAGTGGTATTCTCTTACTGTCCTAGCTAGCCTCCCTGTGACCTCCAAACGAAACAGACAGACGCTTCGTCTCTGCGGGAGAGGGTTACACGGACGGACGGACGGACAGACACACGCCGCATTTCTAATCCTATCGTGGAAACAGGCCATTTCAGAGTGTTTAACTGAAATCCATCATGGAGAGACTTTTAGGAGTCTCTCTGATACTTGGGCTAAATAAACAGAATAGTCTTTATTAAGGAAAGATTCCCTAGCTGTCTGCTCATAACAGAGCCCTGTGTTAAAGTGTTAGCAGTTCTCACTCTGCTCTGGTGGTAGTATCTGGTGAGTCCTCAATGATTGTCCATCTATCCCTGTGTTCTGTCCACGCACATGCCCGAGCAGGCACGCACACATGCAGTGAGACAGGTGAGATTCAGTGACAGCCGGCTCCCTGCGTTAAATCCGGGCACATAATCAGAGGGCAGTTAGAGAAGGTGAGAAAACGCAACAAAGGACGGCGCTACCGCCCTATGAGTGGGAGTGTGTGTGTGTGTGTGTGTGTGTGTGTGTGTGTGTGTGTGTGTGTGTGTGTGTGTGTGTGTGTGTGTGTGTGTGTGTGTGTGTGTGAAAAGACAATCAGCGGGCAGGGGCATAGGTGAAAAATGGCGACAAAGGACACCGTCGCCAGTGAGAAGGTGAGAGTGTGACAGAGCATGTGCAAGCAGACATGTGTGTAGCCTATTCTGTGTACGCAGAATTCTGATGAAAGTGCAATGTCCGGTACCCCTCTGTTCTCCTGCTACCCAACCCCGCTCAGAGAGATGAAATACAGGTCCAACACAGAGCAGCCAAGCCCTGTACTGGCTAAGAGGTACGCTAGCTCTTAATCACTCGAGCCTCTGGCTGCATCCCAAATGGCATCCTTTCCCTATATTGTGCACTACTTTTGACTGGAGCTCTGGTTAGAAATAGTACACTATATAGGGAAATGATGCCATTTAGGACACAGCCTCTGTCTGCATCCTCTGGCTCAGCAGGGCTGATGATATCAAGGGGTTGTTATGTGATGCTGGCCGCCCATAGATTTATGACCCTCTTCATGCCCTCTAACCTCCAAACCCTCCCTATTTAGTTTGATCAAACCACTCACTATTGGTCCACCATGTCAGCACTGTGTAAAGTACCATCAGCACTCAAATCATACAATGGCTGTCTATTCACTTTAGGTAGGCCTATCGAATATATTGCTGGCAAAGCAAGAAAGTTTGGATTAACATTATAGACTGGATTGTTATGGGTACATTTCCTACAACATATGGTATTTTATGATGTTTTTTTTTAAAGTATCTTGGCGGTAGTCTGTGATCATTGTCAGGCCGGTCAGAGCAGATGACAAAATGACACCTGAGGGAAGACCAGTCTGTTCATGGGGGGTACAGATGTTAATTTGACCAGTATTGTTGGAGCAAAAAAATCCTGCAGCAACAGGATTTGAAGGTTTAGTCCATAATGTTGCTTGATCTTTGGTTAGGCTATTAGCTGCCAAAAATCAAAAGTGCAATACTGTTAATATAGCCTTGTGTCACTGCAAATTTTCAGTAAATTTATGTAAATCACGAAGCTCTGCTCTGCTTTTCCTGTGGTGCAGGAAAACTCTCGGCAACGAAAGATTGATCAAATTAAGATCCTTTGTATATGTAAACTGCTCTGTGTGTTTTCAATTCAAACCAAGGCGCCAAACGTGTCTTGTTTCGGTTTTTAGAAGGACACATCCATCGGGGCCTTTTGTGTAAAAGCTTTCCAATGCCACATTGATGTGCTGTCAGAACCAGTGGTGGCCACTAATTGGTTGAATACCCGGGGCGCAGGGTGGTTGAAGTTGTCAACAAAGCAGCATGACAGAAATATGACACCACATTTTTGAACTAATGGTAGTTTATTTGAGAACATATATAAAGCAATCTGTGCATTTGAACAAGAGCTTAAATACACCAATTTCACTGGCTGCCGCTGGTTTAAAACAGATTAGATTATACTATTCAGAATGAGCAGCAGGGTCACGAAAGAGCACAGCCGTGGGAATTAGGGGTACGGAGGGGGCTGCAGCACCATTAAAATATATATATATATATTTTTGTAAACATTGAGCCTTAACTAGTCCTCTATTAGTGGACCAATGCAGCCCTCTGTTTTTGTTTTAGCTATCTACTTATCAAAGGTAGATAACTGGCAAATTGGAAAAAGATCTACCAAACTATTTCTCAGTATTTTTCAAAATTACTGTAGCTGGCTAATTAATTTGATTGTGCTTTATGATACACACGGTTTTATGTTGTTTTAGTCCACACAACATGTCGCCCTGTAACCTACAGTGGAACCTGAGGGAAACGATCAAATTGGCCAGTCAACGTCATGCTTTTTTTGTCCTACCAGATCCATGATGAGAAGGTTCTAGCTATTGTATCGCTTTGTCCGACTCTTGTTGGATGGAGATGTCCAGTTTATCAGCTCCCAGGCTCCCATGACTATTATAATTCTTTATTTACAAGTTAATTACAATTTTCTTTTAGCTTTAGCGCTATCTGTACCTGTTAGAGCAGATCGAGTCTCATTTTTGCTAAAATAATATTATTATATTATTGATCGATTGACTATGACTTTTCAGATCGCCCAGTAATGCTATCTGCAGGGTTAGCTTCAGGAAAAAATATTGCAATTCTTCAGCCATTCCTGGACTTGTGACCAAAAACAGCTACATATGGACAGTACCAAAACAAATGATCTAATGATTCTGCCTCTTCGCAGCAAAATCTGCAGAGCTGGTAAGGTTGTATCTGTCACACCATGATCTGTTTCACCTGTTCCTGTGATTGTCTCCACCCCCTCCAGGTGTCGCTTATTCTCCCCAGTGTTTTTATCCCTGTGTTTCCTGTCTCTCAGTGCCAGTTCGTCTTGTATGCGAGTCAAGTCAACCAACGTGTTTTTCCTGTACTCCTTTTGCTATTCTCTTTTTGATAATCTTCCCGGTTTTGACCCCTGCCTGACGCTGGATTACTTTCCCACCTGCCTGATCATCCTGCCTGCCCTGACCTTGATTCTGCCTGCCCTTTGGTACCTGTTGGACTCTGAACTGGTTTGGACCCTTTTGCTTGTCCACGACCATTCTCTTGCCTTACCCGATTGGATTAATAAATATTGTAAGACTCCAACCATCTTCAGCTGGGTCTCGCCTTGTGTCATAATAGTATCCCCCATATAAATAACATTCTGTTGGTTGCAAAAATTGTGTAGAATAATTTAAGTGTAAAAATCCCAAGTTTTGAATCAGGCGTCGTTTTGCATATCGGTGCCATGGAATCGGTAAGTCAAATGTCTTCCAACTATTTTGCAATCTATATGGCACGGCTATCAATTTCTTTGTCCTTAGAAGCCCTTTTAACCAACAATGCAGTTTCAAGAAAAAAAAGTGTTAAGTAACATAATTAAAGAGCAGCAGTAAAATAACAATAGTGAGGCTATATACAGGGGGTACCGGTACAGTCAATGTGCAGGGGCACCAGTTAGTCGAGGTAATTGAGGTAATATGTACATGTAGGTAGAGTTAAAGTGACTATGCATTCCTCATGAAGCTGGTTGAGTGAATGCCAAGAGTGTGCAAAGTTGTCATCAAGGCTACTTTGAAGAGTCTGAATTATAAAATATATTTTGATTTGATTAACACTTTTTTGGTTACTATGTGATTCCATATGTGTTATTTCATAGTTTTGATGTCTTCACTATTACTCTACAATGTAAAATAAAGAAAAACCCTTGAATGAGTCGGTGCGTCCAAACTTTTGACTGGTACTGTATATACACACTGAACAAAAATCAAAACGCAACATGTAATGTGTTGGTCCCATGTTTCATGAGCTGAAATAAAATATCCCAGAAATGTTCCATATGCACAAAATACTTATTTCTCTCAAATGTTGTGCACAAATGTTCTTATAATCCCTGTTAGTGAGCATTTCTCATTCACCAAGATAATCCATCTATCTGACAGGTTTGGCATATCAAGAAGCTGGTGCACCTTGTGCTGGGGACAATAAAAGACCACTCTAAAATATGTAGTTGTCACACAACACCATGCCACAGATGTCTCAAGTTTTGAGGGAGTGTGCAATTGGCATGCTGACTGCAGAATGTCCACCAGAGCTGTTGCCAATGAATTTACTCTTAATTTCTCTACCATAAGCCTCCAACATCATTTTAGATTATTTGGAGGTACGTCCAACCGGCCTCACCACCACAGACCACATGTAACCAAGCCAGACCACTGCCTGGCTTCTTCACCTGGCAGTCACCCGGACAGCTGATGAAACTGAGGAGCATTTCTGTCTGTAATAAAGCCCCTTTGTGGTGAAAAACTCATTCTGATTGGTTGTGCCTGGCTCCCCACGGCTGCGCCCCTATCTAGTCATGTGAAATCCATAGATCAGGGCCTTTTGAATTTATTTAAATTGACTGATTTCCTTAAATGAACTGTAAAATTGTTGCATGCTGCGTTTATTTTTGTTCAGTAAAATTTCTACATTTGTTTTTGCCATGTTTAATTTAGATACTAAATGCTTTTACGTTACATTATGGGAGCTAAACATACAAAAAAAAAATATATATATATATATATATATATATACATACACACACACATGTATAAAAAAAATCCTGAAAGTATATATTTTTTTGAAAGTACTAAGGACTAATGTTACATGTAATTTTGTCTTTGAAACATTCATTTGAAATACTGTAGAATTCCATTAATTCCTATGGAGGACTGATTTTCTGAGGAGTGCCAATATGGCCGACCAGTAGCTTAAAAGCCTGTCATTGGCCAATACATAGCATCAACATTCCAGGGTTTATATACATCATTGGTCCACTGGCATCCGGTTTATACAGGCCAACATCACATGCGCGCACTTGCACTCAGTGCGCACAGGGAGAAGCGCGAGCAACGACGACGTCCACACGTCATCCAAAAACATAGCAGACATTGGATGAATTTAAAATATCTTCAGCTGTGAGTGATGAAGAAAAACAAATCGGCCTCGGGGACAATTATTTGAATAGTTCAATTGATATTTTACGCACAAAAGTGATGACCAAAATGTCTTATTAGGAATTTCCAAATCTGCCTTCTCCATGTGGCCTTGTATGGAAATTGTATTTTTGGACCGGGCGTCAGATAAACTGCAGTACCGATGCAAAACTATAGGACCGGAACCCTGGCCCCTTACCATAGGAATGCAAGACAGGGGAAAACAACAGCAAGCCCAAAATTCTCCGCTGGAGTCCTGTTTTGCACCGGGGGGAGAGCTGTGAAGGCATCTGTTATGGTAAACCAGGAATGTATCCTATCAATGAAAGATGGCTGGCCAGGCCTGTAATAAGCTTGGGAGAAATAGGCTAAGTAATCGATAGTTCGATTGTAATTTAAATAGAATGACAGATGTTTGCCATTATCTAATAGAATAGTAATTCACCAGGAATAAAACTTGGACCTATTAACAGGTCAAGTCTCAAACAATCATGACCTGTCAGCAAGAATGAATAGAACCACAACTTCATGGTTCATAGCAGTATGTAGGTCTGTAGCCCAAGGGCCAAGTTATGCTTTATTTCCTCGCAACTTCAGCCAACTGCCGCTGTTTGCATGGTGAAGGGCCACTCTCCTCAGTCGTAATAAAACGGATTGTTTCCGGGTTTCAGGGATACAGTATTTACAACCTAACTTCCGTTTACAGTGAAAACGTATTTGGGGTCTCCACTCAGGTGACGTTAGGTTAAAGACCAGCTGAATTATTGATTGGATGGATGCCTTATTTTCAGAAAGAGGATTTAGGACTAAGATGAACAGTAATACATATATTGTTCACCGTAGGCCTACTGACCACGAACAATATACTTGAGTTATTAGGGGATATTTAATATTACATGCCCAAAAGCAGAGCAACTGTTGGAGCCTGCTCATAATCTTTCTAACAGCAAAATAAAACAGGTATATAACTATATAGGTAGGCCTACAAAAGTCATAGCCCCCATACAAATCCTTACCATATCGACTTTTAGTTTTCGAATCTTCTCATCTAGGCTCTTCCTCTCTGTGATGTCTCCGTCTTTGGTCTCCGGCGAGTTCAACTTGGCATCTCCGCGTTGCGTTGACGCCTCTTCCCGCATCCACTTTAGCAAACCCTCCGGTGTCTTCCGTCCGATTTTCAACTCCAAATCTTTTAAATCTGGAACAGAGTCGTTGGAAACTGTGCCTTCATCCATAATCTTCCGTTCTTTGTTAAATCAAAAGTACACTACGTCCTCAGCTGTGTTTCTTGGATATCCTTGTCTGTTAAACTGCAATAACAGAAATCTCTAAGTGTAATGTCTGGCATCCTATGACCTACACAACTCCTCCACAATCAATGCGCCAGAGAGATAATAGGATAAAAAATGCACCAGGTCCTTTTATAGTTTTTTCAAATATGCCGAACACTGGGAAACATTAATAGACTATACTGCTGTTGAGCTCATGTATGTAGAACATAACCGATTACCATTGCAAACACGTCGATATGGAAGTTAGTGCGCTGTTATAGCCTATTCCCAGTATGCAAAATGACGTTCCAGAACTTTGACATCAAGTGCATTTCAGATGCTGAATTAAAGGTTAGAAGACCTATTTTCCAGACGTTGAAAATATGTAATCTACAGGATATTGAAAATAGTATTTTTGCATAATTGATCATATGTCCAAATTTGAACTACTATACATTCTCAATTATCACAACAATCATTTTTTATACTTAATATCAAAGAGAACCCAATTGAAGATTGCTTCCATCTATTTGCACTTATGTTAGCTTTTTCAAAACCTTTGAAACGTGCAGCAATTATTTTCAGATTAGTCTATACAACAGACCAAACCAACAGACCATTTCAAATACAATAACATTCTGAATAACGGTTACAGATTTGTTTTATTGCCATGACTGACATGTTGTTATTTATTTAGCTTAGTTGAATGCACTGACTGTAAGGCACTCTGGATTAGACCATCTGCTGAATTACAAAAATGCAAATGTGTTTAGTTTATTACTAGCAAAGCATGCTGGGTATTATTCTAATGTATTCCGCCCCCAAATAATTACAAATTTGGCTGTTGCGGACCAGATCCAAATCTGAACTAATCATAGACCTCGAGTATGTTTCACAAGTTGGAACATCACTGTACAGCACAGTTTAGTACAGTAGAGCATAGTAGAACACAGAAGACAATGTACAGTACAATACGGTACAGTGGTTGCTCAACTAAACGTTTTGAGATTATGCTGCGGGATTCAGAGGAAATTTGTGGTTTAGTACGGTACCCTTCGTCACTGCTTCATTGCTCCAGACCAGCGCAAGGGGGAGTTAGAGCACTGATTATGCTTTTGGGTCCCAAGGCGCTAATATGTCACTAACTGACAATGAATGGGCGACATAAACCAAATAGAAACTGATAATTGTGCACAACTTCAAAATGTAATTTCGCCTCCCGGGTGTACTGCAGCGCCAGTACAGCGCCAGAGACTCTGGGTTCGTGCCCAGCGACTCCTGTGGCAGGCCGGGCACAGTGCGCTCTAACCAAGGTTGCCAGGTGCACGGTGTTTACTCCGACACATTGGTGCAGCTGGCTTCCGGGTTGGATGCGCGCTGTGTTAAGAAGCAGTGCGGCTTGGTTGGGTTGTGTATCGGAGGACGCATGACTTTCAACCTTTGTCTCTCCCGAGCCCGTACGGGAGTGGTAGCGAAGAGACAAGATAGTAGCAACTAAAACAATTGGATACCACGAAATTGGGGAGAAAAAGGGGTAAAAATTAAAATAAAAAAATAATCATTTCAATGAACTGAATGATGAGGATGAATAAGGTGATTGAATTTAGAACAGTTGTAAGAATTGCTATTCCTCTGTCCTGCACGCACACCCCAGGAAAAATACAGTTTTTTTTGTTTCTACTTGTCAGTAACACTAAGGTTTTTATACCCAGAGAAACTAAAATGTTCAATTATATTCCATGATATTCTTTTAGTTGATGGTGCAGTAATAGCCATGGCACTTACATAAAGCTGAGTGACTCACTCATTCATTGCTTTGGATCAAAATAAATAAGGATAAAGATTCTTTCTGATATTCTTTAATAAAGAAATGTTTTGGTTATCCTGACCTGGACACCATGTCTCTAAAAGGAAAAATATTACCACCGTCTCTTGCGCATGTCACTTTCCATATGGATCCATAACGAATTACTATGGGAATAAATATCCCTGAATGACAGAAATATTGGAACAACGTAGGCTAATGAAGGTAAACAAATTGTTGCTTACTGGAAAATACTCTTTCAAAATTATTGGAAGAGGCAAGTGGAAGGGGGAAAAGACAGCATTCAGAGGTCAAGATAGCGCTGTTCTGAGACAAGCATGGGGACTGGTCTTGATAAATTAACCAGATTTTTTTTATTTTCACTGAATCTCCGTTTGGGTATTGGTTAGACTACAATTAGGGTGTGGAAATATTATGATTATTTTGGTCTTACTGTAGTACTGTAGCCTACTCCCGACCGGTCACGTTGTACAGCGCCATTATGGGCTATTAGCAGGACAATGGACTCTTGCCAAGAAGGAGGGTATGGGGAAAATTGTCTCATAAAATGTATGTCTTAGTTAGGTTGGCTGTATCACAACCGGGCATGATTGGGAGTCCCTTAGGGCGGCACACAATTGGCCTAGCGTTGTCCAGGTTTGGCCAGTGTAGTCCGTCATTGTAAATAATAATTTTTTCTTAACGGACTTGCCTAAAGGTCATGTTGTACAGCATTATATTTTCCTAACAGAAATCTGAGGGTTTCATTTTTAGTTGTTCTTGGAATAGAAACACCATAATATTAATCAAATTAATTAAGCTACATTTCTTCAAATCAATCCCACATACTATGTTCTTACAAAAAGGGTTTCTGAAGCGACGGTGGGCTTTTGTTTTTTCTCCCTCTAAAAACAGAAATAATTCTAAATACCAAACAGACTTTATTTACACTATTAGTAAGAATGTCTCACCTCATGTTTAAGAATGGCCTTTTTCTCACTCACATTCGGTTATTTGAACACCAAATAATCTCCAAAATATCGTTATTTTTTAAACAAACCATAGAAAGTTGGTTGCAATTTCAGTTTAATCCACTAGAAAAGACTAGAAAATAATAAACAAATATTGTGGTTAAACTCAAATATACAAGTTGATAAAAAAATATATAAATTGGAACCTTTAACAAGTGGAAGGGGGGAAAAGTATTATTAACCCTGTTTTTCACAAGCATAGCAGGCTGTGAATTCTGGAAAAAAAAACGTTTCTAGGAGTAGGACAATATATATTGGTCATATTAGTCATGGCTCCTGATTGGCACAGTGGTCTAAGGCACTGCATCTCAGTGCAAGAGGCGTCACTACAGTGCCTGGTTTGAATCCAGGCTGTATCACATCTGACCATGTTTGGGAGTCCCATAGGGCAGTGCACAATAGTCCGGGTTAGGGGAGGGTTTGGCCAGCCGGGATGTCCTTTTCCAAAAAATAGGCACGGTGGGCTTTTGGTTTCTCTCCCTCTAAAAACGGAAATAAATATTTTGGCCTTTAAAAATATTATTTTGGCCTTAATTCAGATTACAATCGCTCACTTTCGGTTATTTGAAAATGAAATCTCCAAAATATCGTCATTTTTTAAACAAAGTGATTATTATTATTAATTAATTTAGAATTATATAAAAGCGCCTTAGATATTGTCACAGATCAGATTTGCCCTTACAAAAAATGCCCCTTAGATATTCATTTAGAATCCTCCATTCTCTAAATGTAATTATTGGCGGAGAGTCACATCATTGAAAAAAATATTTTTACATATACTGTAGGCCTACCGTAGGCGACATGAGTCTCACTAGTGTTGAGTAATATGCTGTTAAAAGTGGTGTAGGTCTTATTTATTTAAAAAGCATATTGAAGTTAGAAGCAATAGGATTTGAAGCAATAGCCTACCCGCGTGGAGTCAACTATTTCAGCACCGTTTCACGCTGCTTTGAGACAAGCATGGGGACTGGTCTTGATAAATCAATGAGATTTTATTTTCACTGAATCTCCATTTGGATATTGGTTAGATTACAATTAGGGTGTGGAAATGTTATGCTCTTAGTACTGTAACCTACTCCCGACCGTCATGTTATACAGCGCCATATTTTCCTAGCGGAAACCCTGAGGGGTTTGTTTGTCGTGGAATAGAAACACCATAATATTAATCTAATTAATTAAGCTACATTACTTAAAGTCAATCCCTTAAAATCATTCCCATTCTTACAAAAAAGGTTTTACATTTTCTAGTACAGCCAATATTGAAGACTATCAAATGATTCTCAAAGATGCCCTCTGGTGTTCAAACTAGCATTAATGGCAACAATGGCTGACAATTAAATAACGTGCCATAGAATTCTGCGGCAGCCCGCAAGGTGTGATACAGTATGACGCAACTTTTACAGGAAGAACCACTGTATGATACGGTACAGGACAGTAGTTTTATTCATTAGAGCACAGTATTGTACAGTATAGTTGAGTTTAATTTAGTACAGTAAAGTTTAGTTCAGAAGAGTACAGTACAGTAAACTCTACTTTACTTTTATTTACTGTACTCTAGTGTTCTCTAATGTACTATACTCTATACTTTTCTTTACTGTAATCTGCTGTTCTCTACTGTACTGTGCTGTCCAAACTTGTGAAACATAATGTCTATATTTGGCCTAAATCAAGGCCGGTTCTAATCGCACCCAAAAATATGTCCAAAAGATGTTGCCTGAAGTCAATTGCTTAGTGGGTTGAATTGATGTGCCCATCAGCTGAAATAAATACACTTTCACTGGGCTGTATTATGTTAAATTCTCACTGGAATTGGTCAAAAAGTACATTGCTTCTCGGTGGAGGTATATCTATAATAATGTGAAGCTTTCTCAGAAAAAACAGTTGCATAAACCTATGAAATAATAGCATGCACTTATCTGTAGTCCAGACGATTGGTTTTGGTTCAGTTCTCACTATGGAATAGTCCTTTCTGGGTAACGCTAGTAATTAGTTACGCTATTCATGAAATATGCAACAGAGAGCTGAATCCAGGAGTCCAGATTCCACCTGCATGATGACATTGACAGCCGCAGAGAGAAGGGAGCGCACAATTTAGCTGCCATAAGTAGCCTACTGTAAAACATCTTTATTGAGTACCACAGTATGAGTCGTAATACCCATAAAACCTAGCGGTAAAACTCGGAAGTAGTTCCAATCATTTTTTCACCATTCATTTTTTTGCATCTGAGATGTTTTAACTACTTCATATAAGGTCTGTGTTTCGTGTAGGCTTACCTTGTAGTGAAGTATTGATAACCGTGCAAATCTCTCTCGGACAAGATAACTTATATCAATATATTTGTCTGTAATTGTCCCACAAATGTGGCTATCATACAGTACTACACATCCTGTCGCATATTTCACCATGCAGTAACCTGTCAAGTAGATATTATAGCCTTTAGTTTGATATCCTGTATTTCTTATGTATATTCTTGTTTAGAATTTTTCAAATTACCTAGCTAGCTACCTTAAATACATTTAATTACTAGAATTACCATCTGGACTTTGTAGCGAACTAGCTAACCTTAGGTCTCTCCGTCGATCTGAACCCAGCTAGCACAGTGGATCTCGGCCGATTCCGGCTGAGATTCAGGGCACTCGACTGAGAGTCAGAATCAGCCGACGTTATGTGGCCCGAGTCTTGTCCACCCTTGGCAGTATTACCTACGGCTAGGATGCGGGGAATGAGCTCGGAACGATTCTGGTGTAAGTTATCTGGCCCAGATGTATTACTAGGGGCTCGGGACGATTCCGGTGTGAGTTATCTGGCCTCGAGCCGATTGTGGCTACTCTCTGGCAGATGATTACAAGGGCTGCTTTATATAATTAACATTTCATTATTTATTTTTCCATATTTTCCTCATGGTTTCCGTGATCAAATAAAAAATAAAAAATACATGTTTAAGAGTCCTGTTTAAGTAGTATTTTGATACTTTGTGCAAGGCAAATTGATAAGCATTGAAAACTTTGTGGATGGGGCCTCCTGAGTGGCGCAGTATTATTCTAACCTCATAGTGTGGAAATACATTTAAAATGCAAGAAAATCAAGTTGACTGCACTGGACCTTTAAAACTGCAACATTCTCTACGCCCATGGCAAAATGTGTAGAATTGCAGGAAATGTATTTTAAAACATGACATTCTCTCCACTATCAAGATGGGGGCCAGTAAAATGTTTTGTAGCGATGTGGGGGGCCTGTCATGCCAAATAATGTCCCCAGGCCAAATAGTGCCCCACTCTACGTCACAATGGATTTCGGTAAACTGTTAGCGTCCATTGCTATATCAACGGTGTGATGACCTAATGATTCAAATTTTGGAGATCGTCATTTAGACTGAAATGACGATCTTTTCATCGTCGCTATGCAAACAAGGCTGATTTCTGCGACAATTTCGCTGTTTAACAAGTTTTGTTAAGCTAATAAAATGGAAACATTAATTCAAACAACTTTTGGGTACCTTGTGAACCTTACAACATGAAATCCATGTCTTAAACATTGCTACATTTCGGGTTATGGCAAAAAAAAACGTGTCATCTTTTTGATACATTAAAATAACTTACCTTACAGATCAGGAGTTCAGCTAATTTCCACTCCATCCATATGCAAATCTGTTAGAATCATACATTGGCTTGTCTGGCTGTCATGTTTTAATTTTAACCTATCCTTCCCTTATCTACACTGAAATAATATAAATTGTCGTCCTCTATTATGATAAAAAAAAAATCTGTCTGGCATATCTCATTAGTATGAACCTTGTGGTTGAATATATATGTATCTATTGTAGGTCCTAGGATACAACAATGAATAATGTGGAACAAATAAATACCGTCAAAGGATACCATACAACTTACAATAATGAACACCTTGTGAAATAGCTGAGAAACCAACCTGACAATATTTAAGATTTAAATACATAAACTTTGATCGTTTTTTGGTGAAGTTGTGTCATTAATATTGTTGTACACTCACATGGCAATTGGACTGAAATACTTTATTCTGGTGTGTGGAATAAAGAGGTGGGTGCTGTGTGGGTGGGAGGTTCTGCCTGTCACTTGTTCTCAACAGGCAGCCAGTCTCAGAAGGGGGACTTGAAGAGGGAGACTGCAAAGTCCAGGCGCGGCTGCTCTCTTTGCTCTGAGTGTTTGCAGTGCTAGTGTTTTTAGATAATCTGTTTCTCAAATTTTATGTGCCCAGTATGATAGTTTTCTTGCTCTTTCTTAGCAGATAATGACAACAGTAGCTGTACATGATGTAATGAAAAGTTGGAGGGTGGTTGGTAATGGAGGACATCAGGTGGATCCACATCTGGGTGTTGGGCAGAACCCCTAGCTCATGGAGAACAGGAGCAGAGTTAAAGGGAACAGGGTAGGAGACAGAGACGTAAACAAGGAAACACACAGGTTACACTTTACTGTGAGAGAATTTGATGGATTAGTGCCGTGTTATAAATGGGAGATATGTACTTTTCAACACATTTGGAAGGTATAGCCTACCTCAAGCTGGTCCCCCTCTGACTCAGAGCACAGAGAATCAGACTGATCCAAACTCACTGGTTCTGGTGGAAGGGTTACCTCCTGAGGGGCTCGGACAGTCGATGGTCCTAAAGTCATTTGGAGAAGTAAATTGAAGAGGTATATTTTTATAAGCTTAACTACCATTTCTTGCTTTCTCAAATGTCAACCAAAGCTTAACATACTTTGTCTATTGGGCTTCACCGAAGTGTAGGGCGTCAGTGCTTCCAGTGGTCGACCGTCCAACTGCTCCAACTGTAGAAGATTGTTGGCTTTCACCGAGGTAACCCTAGGAAGACGAAGAGAAAAATATCAGTGTTAAGGAAACTGAAACTAGCTTCAGGTTATTGTGTGCAAATGCTTATAGTTATTATCAAGATTTTTTTATATTCACTTTAACAGATGGTGACCTCAGCTAGGAGAGAAAAAGCAGCGAGATTTCCCAGGTCTCGCCTTCCTTTCGTCCTTCTTCCAAACCATGAATTCGCTCGGATGTCGTAGCACTTGGTCCCCTTCTTGATTCTGCTCCGGTAGCTCTCCTTTTGTTTCTCCTACGCCTTGTCCATGTTCAGTCTCACCTTGATTGATGACAGGAATACATGCAATTATATTTCATGTTACAAATACATTTCTTACATATCTCTTGGAGGGCAAGAAAATAAATGAACAGCGGGCAATCATTTTTACCTGGTCAAAAACCTCCACATCCTTCTCAGTCCGTGCCTGAAGGTAGTACTCGAACGTGTTCTGATCAACTTTGACAACTTCCACTATCAGGTGGGGTTTCAGTGATCTGAAAGTACGTTATACAAAAATAGCAATAGACAAACAACACTAAGTCGATCACAAATTTGAAAGACTTCAGTGTATACAATAATTGAATATACTATCACATTTTTTTTTGCCTCAGTCAACAGCTGCGGCTCCCGTCCGTACACGGCATGGATTCTGCTGTTGTGTGCAAAAGGAATTACCTTCAGGTTGTTCTCCCACCCTTCTTGGAACCAATCAAGAGACTTGCCATTGGCAGTCTTGAGGGTCTGGTTGGTCCATTCACCAAATCTGGAGGAGGGGGTAGAAAAGCGATATTTATTAACAATGTAAGATATTGAAATATGTCTGATTATGTACCATGGAAAAACAAATTGTAAAAAATTAAAAATAAAAACATTGGTGACAGAATAACATAACATCCTTACCGTGTTCCAGCGTTAGAGAGATTACTTTATTCTTACCCGTATCTGTGTCATACAGTATACAGATTTTCATGTGTGTAAGGATACTGACACACACACACACACACGCACATTATATAATATTGAGCTGTGGTCAAATAAAGAAACCATTACAACATTTTAATGTGGACACTTGTGCCATGGTGAAACAACTTTGATGGGCTTCAGCCCGTCTTTACCTTCTCAAACTTCTGGCAGGCTAGACGGGGTACTGGCCTTTAAAACCTCTTAAGGACCGTACCCTTTTTTTCAATCTTCACATAAAATGACATTCCCAAATCTAACTGACTGTAGCTCAGGACCTGAAGCAAGGATATGTATACTCTTGATACCATTTGAAAGGAAACACTTTGAAGTTTGTGGAAATGTGAAATTAATGTATGAGAATATAACACATTAGATCTGGTAAAAGATAATACAAAGAAAAAAAACATGCGTTTTTTTGTTTTGTTTTTTTGTTCCATCAACTTTTGAAATGCAAGAGAAAAGCCACAATGTATTATTTCAGTTTAGGCACAAGTTATATTTTGGCCACTAGATGGCAGCAATGTATGTGCAAAGTTTCCGACTGATCCAATGAACCATTGTATTTCTGTTCAAAATGTATCAAGTCTGACCAAATGGTAAAGAAAGTGTTAAATTTTCAGTCGTTTCGGCCCTCTGAAGCAGCAGGTAGTAGGCAGGTTGTCACTGTCAAAAACACCGTCCTTGGAGAGCAATTCTGAGGTAATAATTTTGTGTGGACTGAGCAAGCGTTTATGGGGTGAAATAGAACTAAAACTGCCCGCATTCTCCTTCCTTCGCAACCACTATGAGGTAAAATAGAGCCAAGCAACCAGCATAGCAACGGACAGTTTGGTTCATTACGTAATCCGGTCAGAATGTTGCAAGTTCTAGCAACATAAGCTAGAACTCATTGAATCCCATTGTGACTTAGAGGGGGACACTATTTGGCCGGGGGACACTATTTGGCATGGCCCCGCCAACCAAATCTCACTTAGGGCCCCCTAAAAGGCTAGAGCTGGCCCTGTCTGGCTGTTTAACTTTTTCAGGAGTAGGGCCATTTGAGGTTTTTATTCGGCAGGTGATGAAATACCAATTTCAAAAAATAAATGAATTTGATATATTTCACCTCCAAGTCATCGAATTTGCTAGGTCAATAAAAGCTCAAATCTGTGACAGTCTGAGGTCCTATAGAGATCAGAGATGGTCCCTAATTTAGAGAGTCTCCGATGCTATAAATGCTTTTATTACAGGCTATGGCAGTGTTTTTCATTGTTGCAGTCCACCCCATTGCAAAGTGCACATTCACTTCCATAACATTGTTCTAGGCTACCAGAATGTAAGAATATCATCCACAATAAAACTGCAGTACAATGAAATAATGGTTGTTTAGTTAATGGTATCTGGTAGCTTTCTGTGTGTGTTTGCTTCTAATGGTAATCCTTCGTCTGTGTTAGTAAATTGCATTGTTTATTGTGCTGCACATTTTCTTCTGTTCTACTGAATGCTTGTTTGATGTTCTACTATGACTAACTCAATTTGTTTTGAGAATTTGACAAATACCACGTAGGCCTTCAGTATGTAATTTATTATAGTCTATTACAGTCCACCAGGTTTTACAAACCTCAATTTCTCATCACATGTATTTCCATCAATAATTATTCAAAAATGATTACACCTGAATTTTACAGTTGAAAATATTACCAGTATATTTTCCCTTAAAGCTTTTAAGCAACTAACATAATGTGTGTAGTAATTGTATTTTTATTTCAGTAGCTAAATAAAGAGGTAGGCATATCAGCTCCAGCTAAAACTTGGATTGAAAACACGGAGCAATAAGATCTGTGTGCAGGCAGCCTGCTTGTTCAAGTGCACTGGTCAAAATACCATACAACAGTTTGGACAGAGCGCCCAGTAGTCTACACAACAGTGCTGGAAAACAATGACAATTTCTCTAAACTTCGAAAAGATTTTTACTGCTAAGTGGTAGTCCCTGTTCTCCTTCATTCATGTTTTACTTTTGTAAGTAAGGTGGTGTTTTGTTGGGGAGAAGAACGTCAAGGAATTTTGGGGGGGCTAATTTTATCTAGCTAACGTTAGCTCACTGGCTAATTCTCCATGGACATCCGTTTTCAATTTGACCTGTTGTAGCTAGCTAGCTAACGTTTTGAAATGTTGATATCTGTTTAGTTAATGACAGTAAGTGTGTGTGTGTGTGTGTGTGTGTGTGTGTGTGTGTGTGTGTGTGTGTGTGTGTGTGTGTGTGTGTGTGAGTGAGAGAGAGAAAGATGGCTGGATGGAGAGAGAGAAAAACATTGATTAAATTGATTTTGATTTATTAGTTTTGTGCGTAAATGAGCAAGCGAGAGAGAGAGATGGTTGGATCCTTATATTTTTGTGTATTTTGTATTTGACAATCCAATACATTCTGCCTGTCTGCTCCCCACCAACATTCATTCAACATTAATTCTAACATTACAACTCTCAACTGCTTTTTTCAATTTTTTTTTCAGGGATCTTCTAGCTTGGATGGAAGATTGGAGGAGGGAACAAATGGGAGTACAGTAGTTATCCAGCCTGCTGACTAAGAAATGTAAATAGTCTGTATTTTGCTGTCTATATCTCTCCGAATGTCAGCCTGACTGCCAGATTGCTGAGGGGCAACATAGTCAATGTCCTTGCTATGCTAAGTCTGACTTAGTGAAGACCTTAGGTAATGGTTAATCATGATTTGTTTCTTTCCTTACAGTTCTTGAAACATGTCAATGACCTCTATAGCAAGTACTTGGCCAAGTTACCAGTGACCTATTCCGCCACATCGCAGGGAAAGGAGAGAGCAGAACCACCCCTCCTTAAATCCAGAGTCATTGACTAAGTTTAGTGTGCAAAAGTTGTGTGTTTTTTTCTCCATTTGATCCTCTTATCTTCAATGTGTATTGAATCCTTCTAACCAGCTTTGTGAGAGCTAGGTTTGTACAGCTATGCTGATGATCATTAATGTTTTTTCTCTGCATCAGGTCTCACTGAGACTGGATTCCTCAAGATACATGATATTCAGCTTCCCATGATTGCCTGATCTTACACTCTTAGCCCCTTTCTTGCTATCTAGAACCTAAAAAGCTTCATCCGCTGTCCGCATAGGAGAACCTTTTTTGGTTCCGGGTAGAACTATGGGGACAGCCGAAGAACCATTTCTTCTAAGAGTGTAGTGTAACTAGATCCAATTGAAACAGCACCACTTTAAATAATATATCCTCTTTCTTAAAATGTTTGAGATTGATGACCAATTAGTTAATGTCCCACTGTAATATAAGGGACAGAGGCGCAAACATGCCTTTGCTACCACTCGTGTGCTCCGTTGTAGTTGGTAAGGAAATCTGAGCAGTTGAGACATAGCCAATGACAATGACACATTAAGTAGATTCTGACCGTCAAATATATGTTACTGTTCTGTCGTGTCCTGCATGCCCACATTATGCCAACTGTTAATTTAGTTTCTTCTCTTTTTAATGTTTCCAGTATCAACTAAGGTTGATCAAAAAAGAGAAATATCACAGTCAAAGCAACTAGAACATTTCTGTAACCGTGACAGAGTTTTGTTGTAGTTAAACAGGCTACTTGCAATTTTATTGTAGTATTACAAAATACATGAATTGAACTTCAGGCCAATGAAATGCAAATGACAAAATAGGGTATTGAAACTATTGAAATACCTTCATCAAATACATCCCAGTGGGCAAAACCTGGTTGAAAAGACATCAGCATGACTTCTTATTCTGGTCACAAACTAGTTGAAAAATGACTTTTTTATTTTATCTGCAACATAACAACATGTTGTTGTTGATAAGGACACATTGGTCTTCAAGGCATTTTGTGTTTGTAACAAGATACCTTTTGATGCATCTCTGCCCATCTCTTGCTAGTGCAAAGTATGTTACTGCACTATTCACAGTAATTTACCACCAGCTTGCTGTTACTGTAATACCAGAGCAAAGATACAGTACAATACCGCAAAATGTGCCTACTATACTGTAAGAAAGTAAATGCTACTGTAATCCTAATATTGATATTTTACTTGAATACATGGGATTGGTGCAAGCAGGTTGGCTGCTAGGTATTTGTATATTACAGCATATTTATATCAATTGTACTGCTACAGGCCTAAACAAAGGCTTCCAAACTGGCAAAACACACCAAATGGCAAAATACTCAACCAGTAAAGATTTAAGACTTGCTGCCACAGTGATCTGTCCCCTATTCAAATTAACCTGTTAAGGCACTACTATCGCATATCAGTTCAATTGGTACAGCATTCTCACTAACGGGATGCAAAAAATATAGCTAGCCATTTACAAGGCACACCTCAAAATATGTTAACAAGCAAATTACAGTAGCTAACTGTAATCGTTTTGCTGAAAATGTACAGCAATTTGATACAGTGTGGGAGAGAGGGTGATTGGGTCTAATCTAGTGGGACATACAGTATTTCAATGTAATTTAAGACTGACTCAGTCATTCATCTGGTTTATCTTGATCTTTCTCTTCACCATCTGATATGCCATACTAAATCGGACCATCAAATCACATCTCTCAATCACAAGAATGTGTGCACTCACAAATGGGCTACACCCACAAATGTGCAGTATTTGTGCGCACACACACACACACAGCTGCTGGCCAGATGACTTCATGCCACTAGCTATACAGTGCCTTGCGAAAGTATTCGGCCCCCTTGAACTTTGCGACCTTTTGCCACATTTCAGGCTTCAAACATAAAGATATAAAACTGTATTTTTTTGTGAAGAATCAACAACAAGTGGGACACAATCATGAAGTGGAACGACATTTATTGGATATTTCAAACATTTTTAACAAATCAAAAACTGAAAAATTGGGCGTGCAAAATTATTCAGCCCCCTTAAGTTAATACTTTGTAGCGCCACCTTTTTCTGCGATTACAGCTGTAAGTCGCTTGGGGTATGTCTATCAGTTTTGCACATCGAGAGACTGAAATGTTTTCCCATTCCTCCTTGCAAAACAGCTCGAGCTCAGTGAGGTTGGATGGAGAGAATTTTTTAGTTCTTTCCACAGATTCTCGATTGGATTCAGGTCTGGACTTTGACTTGGCCATTCTAACACCTGGATATGTTTATTTTTAACCATTCCATTGTAGATTTTGCTTTATGTTTTGGATCATTGTCTTGTTGGAAGACAAATCTCCGTCCCAGTCTCAGGTCTTTTGCAGACTCCATCAGGTTTTCTTCCAGAATGGTCCTGTATTTGACTCCATCCATCTTCCCATCAATTTTAACCATCTTCCCTGTCCCTGCTGAAGAAAAGCAGGCCCAAACCATGATGCTGCCACCACCATGTTTGACAGTGGGGATGGTGTGGTCAGGGTGATGAGCTGTGTTGCTTTTACGCCAAACATAACGTTTTGCATTGTTGCCAAAAAGTTCAATTTTGGTTTCATCTGACCAGAGCACCTTCTTCCATATGTTTGGTGTGTTTCCCAGGTGGCTTATGGCAAACTTTAAACGACACTTTTTATGAATGGCTTTCTTCTTGCCACTCTTCCATAAAGGCCAGATTTGTGCAATATACGACTGATTGTTGTCCTATGGACAGAGTCTCCCACCTCAGCTGTAGATCTCTGCAGTTCATCCAGAGTGATCATGGGCCTCTTGGCTGCATCTCTGATCAGTCTTCTCCTTGTATGAGCTGAAAGTTTAGAGGGACGGCCAGGTCTTGGTAGATTTGCAGTGGTCTGATACTCCTTCCATTTCAATATTATCGCTTGCACAGTGCTCCTTGGGATGTTTAAAGCTTGGGAAATCTTTTTGTATCCAAATCCGGCTTTAAACTTCTTCACAACAGTATCTCGGACCTGCCTGGTGTGTTCCTTGTTCTTCATGATGCTCTCTGCGCTTTTAACGGACCTCTGAGACTATCACAGTGCAGGTGCATTTATACGGAGACTTGATTACACACAGGCGGATTGTATTTATCATCATTAGTCATTTAGGTCAACATTGGATCATTCAGAGATCCTCACTGAACTTCTGGAGAGAGTTTGCTGCACTGAAAGTAAAGGGGCTGAATAATTTTGCACGCCCAATTTTTCAGTTTTTGATTTGTTAAAAAAGTTTGAAATATCCAATAAATGTCGTTCCACTTCATGATTGTGTCCCACTTATTGTTGATTTTTCACAAAAAAATACAGTTTTATATCTTTATGTTTGAAGCCTGAAATGTGGCAAAAGGTCGCAAAGTTCAAGGGGGCCGAATACTTTCGCAAGGCACTGTAGCTACATATCTTCCTACAACACCCACTGCCCAACATTTTGTGGGTGAGGTGTTTAGGCAGTTTAGTGCCTATTCCTCAACATAGTCATATTCATTAGAGCACACCATAGCAAAATGTTTTGCAATGGAAAGTGATAACAAGCCTTTCTTAATGGACCAGTTTAGGTAGTCCCATACTTAAAGGTCCAGTCCACGAACAGGCAGCGAGCCAGTTGGCACTAGAGAGATCTTTAGATCTCTAATCTGCAGTCAGCCAGTGCCTCTGGAGAGCTCCGTGTGTGCGTGTGTGTGTGTCAGGACAGACCTAGTTACGATTGATAACTGGGCTAACTGGGGCTTAGTTTCCCAACATCGGTCATTAACATTTACAGTGTTGGACACACGTCATAATCCTCCAATACTGGGAAAGTCTCTTGGGATTATTAGGGGTCAACACAGGGTCTCCCAAACTCGGTCCTCGGGACCCCAATGGGTGGACGGTTTGGTTATTGCCTTAGCACTACGCAGGTGATTGAAATAATCAAAATCATCAAGCTTTGATCATTTCAACCAGCTGTGTAGTGCTAGGGCAAAAACCAAAACGTACAACCCTTGGGATACCGAGGACAGAGTTTGGAAAATTCTGGGTTACCATCTCTCCTATCCTCTGCCATTCCCATTTGTCTCAGTTTGTAGGAGGCCTCTTTGGGGCTGATGAAGTATAAAATCTAATGTTAAAACTGTACTGATGACTCAAAAACTATAATGTGCAATTTTTGTAATTGCACTGGCACTCGAGGACGGGTGAATACGATGGAAAGTACAAAGAAAGTAGAACATGTAAAAGTGTACAATTCAACCCCACACCGTCACAGTTACAAATCTGCCCACCAAAAAAGCTGTACCTTTGAGGTTTTACAACTGTACAACAGACATACATTTAGAAACCCAAGATAACTCTGTCAGATTACACGACTAAGTAAGGAACAGAAATGACTTCATGCACATCTGTTCAACAGACTAATAACAGGTAAATTACAGCAGATCGCTACAGTACACAAATGATCCCCATGAAACCCTGACTCCAGTTACATGACAGACTAAGGATCAAACTGACTTCAGAATGACTTCATGCACACATGCCTCTGGGCAAACACTGGTTGAATCAACGTTATTTCAAAGAAATGAAATTGAAGCAATGTGGAATAGACGTCGAATTTACTTCTGTGCCCAGTGGGATGCGTGTTCCCATCCTTCCCCATCCCTTCTATCCCTCTTCCTTCTCTTCCTCCTTCCGCTCATCCTCTCTGAATCTCAATTGCATACTCCTTGCGTCCTCTCTCCTCGCCTCCTTGTCAAAACCATTGGAGGGGACTTTGACTTTCTCATCCAAATGGGTTTTGAGATGGAGGCCGAGGAGAGAGAGGACGTGAGCATGCAATTGAGATTTTCTCGCTGTCAACACTCACCTTGGTGTTCTCCCTGGTCCTTGTTCTGGGCTGATGACGTCACCAAGCAGCTGCAGACAGCACAATGGTGGGTTCCCTCCTGTTAGTCATTTATGGAGGGAAAAAGAACATAAAAGGCAAAAATAAGATGGAAAAAAACCACAATAGACTCAGATTTTCCAGCTGAGGTGAGCATAACCATTTGGCGGTATAGGGAGTCTGACTAAAGATAAAATGTCTGACCAGGAGAGAAAGGGCTCCGATGTGATGTCTGTTAACACACTTTACAACCTTGGCCTCTTAGAAATGGTACCATTACAAATTGTACTATTGTCTCAAAGGGTTCGCAAAGATCACAATTCCTGCTCTTGAAGCAATTAAAGGATAAAAGAGAACTTCCAAAATATAATCTAAACTTTTATCCCTTTTAACATTTAATTAATCTCTATAGTCAGATGTTTCAGTTTTACGTCAGTGTTGTGTCACAGAACACAGTCAATCTGAGTTTGTCACACAGTATATTAATACATGTTCACCCTCTGGTGGTGAGAAGAGGACTCTCACATAAATGGTTGAGAAAACAACTGGTGGTATCATAAGGAAAAAAACTCCTAATCTATACTGGACAGATCGTAATACAACAAAAAAATATTATCAGTGTTGAGAGAGAGATTATCATGTTTATTGACAGTTGGAGGATCTGCACACTGTTCTTGATCTCAGTGTACGTGCCAAGTCCAAGACCTCTCATGCCTTCTCATACAGCTGCAACTGTATATGCAGTCGTAAATCTAGGCCTTTCTTGAGTTGGGCTCTGGGATGGAACAACTGTTGAGCATCTGAAGTGTATGGTTGTTTGTGGAGGAAAGGGGTTGAGTGTGTATGAGTGTATGTATGTATGTATGTATGTATGTATGTATGTGTGTATGTATGTGTGTGTGCATCCCACAACTGTTGCTAGGGAGTAAAGATGTTTAGAACAGTATAGGATGAATCACATAAATTTTTCGCAAAAATAATAATTGCTTGGCAAAATGTAATTTTTGGAACGGCAATACTGGTAAGTGGTAACAATCCTTTGCATAAACTACCTACGTTATTACAAATATTAATTGTTAAATGAGGGCGATGGAAATGCTTTTGGCGGCTGATCTGCTTCTATTCTGTGGGTGGCACTAGCTGTGTGCTCTTTTCAAAGGATGGGTCCCGTGCTCTCGGGGGCCATGGGTTCCGGGGTGGTCGGGGGTAGTCTGCCGGTCACTGGGATGACAACCCAACTCAGGGTGAGGTGGAATAGTTTGGACCAATTGGAGTTGTACTTAGTAGCAATGCAAATATCATGGTATATGGACACTCAATCACTATGGTACTTTTAAAACGGTGAGTTTACAAACATACACTGCCGTTCAAGAGTTTGGGGTCACTTAGAAATGTCCTTGTTTTTTTAAAGAAAAGCACATTTTTGTCCATTAAAATAACATCAAATTGATCATAAATACAGTGTAGACATTGTTAATGTTGTAAATGACTATTGTAGCTGGAAACAGCAGATTTTTTATGGAATATCTACATAGGTGTACAGAGGCCCATTATCAGCAACCATCACTCCTATGTTCCAATGGCACGTTGTATTAGCTAATCCAAAAGATTAGCATTTTAAAAGGCTAATTGATCATTAGAAAACCCTTCTGCAATTATGTTAGCCAGCTGAAAAATGTTGTACTGATTAAAGATGCAATAAAACGGTCCTTCTTTAGACTAGTTGAGTATCTGTACCATTTGTGGGTTCAATTACAGGTTCAAAATGGCCAGAAACAGAAACCAGTCTCAACGTCAACAGTGAAGAGGCGACTCCGGGATGCTGGCCTTCTAGGCAGAGTTGCAAAGAAAAAGCCATATCTCAGACTGGCCAATAAAAATGAAAGATTAAGATGGGAAAAAGAACAGACACTGGACAGAGGTCCTCTGCCTAGAAGGCCAGCATCCCGAGTCGCCTCTTCACTGTTGACGTTGAGACAGGTGTTTTGCTGGTACTATTTATTGAAGCTGCCAGGGCTTATGAGGTGTCTTTTTCTCAAACTAGACACTAATGTACTTGTCCTCTTGCTCAGTTGTGCACCGGGGCCTCCCACTCTTTCTATTCTGGTAAGAGCCAGTTTGCGCTGTACTGTGAAGGGAGTAGTACACAGCGTTGTACGAGATCTTCAGTTTCTTGGCACTTTTTGCATGGGAATAGCCTACATTTCTAAAAAAATAAAAATACTGACGAGTTTCAGAAGAAAGTTATTTATTTCTGGCCATTTCGAGCCTGTAATCGAACCCACAAATGCTGATGCTCCAGATACTCAACTAGTCTAAATGTAACAGTATAGCTTCCGTCCCTCTCCTCGCACCAAACCAGGGACCCTCTGCACACATCTACAACTGCCTCCCACGAAGCATCGTTACCCATCGTCCCACAAATGCCACAATCCTTGCAGAGCAAGGGGAACAACTACTTCAAGGTCTCAGAGCAAGTGATGTCACCGATTAAAACACTATTAGCGCGCACCCCGCTAACTAGCTAGCCATTACACATCGCTTACATAAAGGCCAGTTTTATTGCTTCTTTAATCAGAACAACAGTTTTCAGCTGTGCTAACGTAATTGCAAAAAGGTTTTCTAAATGATCAGTTAGCCTTTTAAAATGATACACTTGGATTGGCTAACACAACGTGCCATTGGAACACAGGAGTGATGTTGCTGATAATGGACCTCTGTACGCCTATGTAGATATTCCATAAAAAGATCTGCCAGCTACAATAGTCATTTACAACATTAATGTCTACACTGTATTTGTGATCAATTTGATGTTATTTTAATGGACAAAACAAAATTGCTTTTCTTTCAAAAACAAGGACATTTCTAAGTGACCCCAAACTTTTGAATGGTAGTGTATATGATGATAAATAGATTTTAAACTTGTATTTCATTATGGTAAATGGTGAAATAAGTATAATTTGCCATGGGAAAGACATTCAAAAGGGGTGATGATATTAATGAACAGTAATTTTGATCCAAATTGTCCAAACAGATCGTCAAGGTAGATGGATGATTTTAAATATGTTATTGGACTATAAACAGATATGGCTTACGAACTTACACGGTCCAAATAATGATGATCCACACTTCTTTGAAAATGTATATAATTATTTATCAAACCTACAAGCAACACAAGACTATTATTATGGTGGGAGATTAACACAGTTTTAAATATGGACCATAAAGGAAATCACACTACAAACTATAACTCTCATGCACTTAATGAAATCATGAAGAATTCATGAACATTTTCTCTTACATACACATACACTGCTCAAAAAAATGAAGGGAACACTTAAACAACACAATGTAACTCCCAAGTCAATCACACTTCTGTGAAATCAAACTGTCCACTTAGGAAGCAACACTGATTGACAATACATTTCACATGCTGTTGTGCAAATGGAACAGGTGGAAATAGGCAATTAGCAAGACACCCCCAATAAAGGAGTGGTTCTAGGTGTGGGGACCATAGGAACTTCTCAGTTCCTATGCTTCCTGGCTGATGTTTTGGTCACTTTTGAATGCTGGCGGTGCTTTCACTCTAGTGGTAGCATGAGACGGAGTCTACAACCCACACAAGTGGCTCAGGTAGTGCAGCTCATCCAGGATGGCACATCAATGCGAGCTGTGGCAAAAAGGTTTGCAAAAATCGCTGAAGTTGGAGACTTATCTCCCTCACCAACTTCAAACATCTGCTATCTGAGCAGCTAACCGATCGCTGCAGCTGTACATAGTCTATCGGTAAATAGCCCACCCATTTTTACCTACCTCATCCCCATACTGTTTTTATTTATTTACTTTTCTGCTCTTTTGCACACCAATATCTCTACCTGTACATGACCATCTGATCATTTATCACTCCAGTGTTAATCTGCAAAATTGTAATTATTCGCCTACCTCCTCATGCCTTTTGCACACAATGTATATAGACTTTTTTTTCCTACCGTGTTATTGACTTGTTAATTGTTTACTCCATGTGTAACTCTGTGTTGTCTGTTCACACTGCTATGATTTATCTTGGCCAGGTCGCAGTTGCAAATGAGAACTTGTTCTCAACTAGCCTACCTGGTTAAATAAAGGTTAAATAAATAAAAGAACAATTTAAAAGTAGTGTCCAGAGCATGGAGGCGCTACCAGGAGACAGGCCAGTACATCAGTATACATGGAGGCCGTAGGAGGGCAACAACCCAGCAGCAGGACCGCTACCTCGGCCTTTGTGCAAGGAGGAGCACTGCCAGAGCCCTGCAAAATGACCTCCAGCAGGCCACAAATGTGCATATGTCTGCTCAAACGGTCAGAAACAGACTCCATGAGGGTGGTATGAGGGCCCGACGTCCACAGGTGGGGGTTGTGCTTACAGCCCAACACAGTGCAGGGCGTTTGGCATTTGCCAGAGAACACCAAGATTGGCAAATTCGCCACTGGCGCCCTGTGCTCTTCACAGATGAAAGCAGGTTCACACTGAGCACATGTGACAGACGTGACAGAGTCTGGAGACGCCGTGGAGAACGTTCTCCTGCCTGCAACATCCTCCAGCATGACCGGTTTGGCAGTGGGTCAGTCATGGTGTGGGGTGGCATTTCTTTGGGGGGCCGCACAGCCCTCCATGTGCTCGCCAGAGGTAGCCTGACTGCCATTAGGTACCGAGATGAGATCCTCACTACTTGTGAGACCATATGCTGGTGCAGTTGGCCCTGGGTTCCTCCTAATGCAAGACAATGCTAGACCTCATGTGGCTGGAGTGTGTCAGCAGTTCCTGCAAGAGGAAGGCATTGATGCTATGGACTGGGCCACCCGTTCCCCAGACCTGAATCCAATTGAGCACATCTGGGACATCATGTCTCACTCCATCCACCAACGCCACGTTGCACCACAGACTGTCCAGGAGTTGGCAGATGCTTTAGTCCAGGTCTGGGAGGAGATCCCTCAGGAGACCATCCGCCACCTCATCAGGAGCATGCCCAGGCGTTGTAGGGGGGGTCATACAGGCACGTGGAGGCCACACACACACTACTGAGCCTCATTTTGACTTGTTTTAAGGACATTACATCAAAGTTGGATCAGCCTGTAGTGTGGTTTTCCACTTTAATTTTGAGTGTGACTCCAAATCCAGACCTCCATGGGTTGATAAATTTGATTTCCATTGATCATTTGTGTGATTTTGTTGTCAGCACATTCAACTATGTAAAGAAAAAAGTATTTAATAAGAATATTTCATTCATTCAGATCTAGGATGTGTTATTTTAGTGTTCCCTTTATTTTTTTGAGCAATATTATATATATATATATATATATATATATACATACACACACACATCTGAAATATGTCCTATTCCAATGAGTGAGGTATGAGATACAGTACAGAACTGCATGCCATTCCTTATTCCTTCCCCTCCCTAGTCCCTAACCCAATCTGTATTACATGTCTGTCCCTGGGGGAAGAAGACAGCCAGTCAGTTGACTCTGCCAGTTTGAAGTAGTGTAAGGGGACAGAAGTCACAGGCCGTTACTATAAAATGATGCATTCTCAATGAAATACCTGGTTAAATAGGAAGTAAATAAATGAGGAAGCCAACACACAGGAGGACATAAAGTCCCTCACCGAGGGCATGGAGTACATCCCAGGCCACTTCCACCTGGACCTCAACCTGAACTGTGACCCCAGTGGGCTGGGGGAGCTGCGGAGGAGGGATACCCAGTTGAAGGTGGACTCCCTGGGGGCAGAGCTCGAGGCAGAGTCTGGGTACTGTAACATACAATCTTATGGTTAAGAATGGAGGTTGGGATGTTTTCCATATGCACATAAAAGCTTATTTCTCTCAAATGTGGTGCACAAATGTTTACATCCCTGTTAGTGAGCATTTCTCCATTGCCAAGATAATCCATCCACCTGACAGATGTGGCATATCAAGAAGCTGACTAAAAAAGATTACACAGGTGCACCTTGTGCTGAGGACAATAAAGGCCACTCTAAAATGCGTAGTTTTGTCACACAACACAATGCCACAGATGTCTCAAGTTTTAAGGGAGTGTGCAATTGGCATGCTGACTGCAGGAATGTCCACCAGAGCTGGTGCCAGCGAATTTAATGTTAATTTCTCTACCATAAGCCACCTCCAATGTAGTTTAGAGAATTTGGCAGTATGTCCAACTGGCCTCACAAAAGCAGACCACTTGTATGGCGTCACTTGGGCGAGTGGTTTGCTAATGTGAACAGAGTGCCCCATGGTGGCGGTGGGGTTATGGTATGGGCAGGAATAAGCGACGGACAACACAATTGCATTTTATCAATGGAAATTTGAATGCACAGAAATATCGTGACGAGATCCTGAGGCCTATTGTGCCGCCATTTTTTTTAAAGGTATCTATGACCAACAGATGCAGATCTGTATTCCCAGCCAAGTGAAACCCATAGATTAGGGCATAATGAATTCAATTCAATTGCCTGATTTCCTCATATGTAACTGTAACTCAATAAAATCATTGAAATTGTTGCATGTTGCATTTATATTTTTTGTTCAGTATAGGAAAGGAAAACATTTATAAATGATTATTGCTCTCTCGTTCTCTTTATCTGAACCCACAAGATGAGTGATGTGTCTAAGTGTATGGATTCATCATTCAGTATCTTCCTACCTGCCTCCCCCTTTCCCCCACAGCCCTAGCCGTGAGTGGTTACCGAGCACTAGAACAAGCAGTAAAGCCACAGCAGTAAAGCCTCATGACACATTTGTATAATGCTTAGCTGAAATAAGAGCTCATTTATCTGCCTGCTTCCTGAACAAATATAAAGGGCTATAGACTTGGCGCCAGCTCCTGGGAGGGGTTATATTCTAGTCCCCCTTGTGTGGGGTTGAAAACTTTCCATAACCTCTAGTTGCGTCTCGTAGGTTTTTATGCACCTGCCAGGTTTTACAAGAGAGCATCCCCGGTCATTATTGAAGTTAATGTAAAAGAGAACGTAATATTGACTGTTTGACTGCAGGGCATAAAACTAGCCACGGACAATGTGTTCATCCTGAACAGGCTGGCCAAGGTTCTCTATCTGCTGAGGAAACACAAGACGTCCACGGGGATCTGTAACATGGCTCTCAACTTGCTGCCCTGACCCTGAACTCAACTGGCAGGTCTACTGAACCCGCACCAAGGTACAGTAGGCCTACCGCAGTAACCCTAACACATCTAAGCACAATGTTCAACTTAGTTTAACACACTTGACACTATTGTTATTCCAAAGCAATGCCACTTCACTAATGTCAATGTCACTAAACCAAATAGTTCATCTAAGCCAAGAGAACATGACACTCTCAGGGAGAGATGCATGACAATCACAGGATACACACAAAATGTACAGAAAAGGACATGTGTATACTCTCAGATCAAGATGGCATACCGTGGGGCAAAAAAGTATTTAGTCAGCCACCAATTGTACCAGTTCTCCCACTTAAAAAGATGAGGCCTGTAATTTTCGTCATAGGTACACCAACTATGACAGACAAAATGAGAAGAAACAAAAATCCAGAAAATCACATTGTACGATTTTTTATGAATTTATTTGCAAATTATGGTGGAAAATAAGTATTTGGTCAATAACAAAAGTTTCAATACTTTGTTATATACCCTTTGTTGGCAATGACAGAGGTCAAACGTTCTGTAAGTCTTCACAAGGTTTTCACACACTGTTGCTGGTATTTTGGCCCATTCCTCCATGCAGATCTCCTCTAGAGCAGTGATGTTTTGGGGCTGTTGCTGGGCAACACAAACTCCCTCCAAAGATTTTCTATGGGGTTGAGATCCGGAGACTGGCTAGGCCACTCCAGCACCTTGAAATTCTTCTTACGAAGCCACTCCTTCGTTGCCCGGGCGGTGTGTTTGGGATCATTGTCATGCTGAAAGACCCAGCCACGTTTCATCTTCAATGCCCTTGCTGATGGAAGGTTTTCCCTCAAAATCTCACGATACATGGCCCCATTCATTCTTTCCTTTACACGGATCAGTCGTCCTGGTCCCTTTGCAGAAAAACAGCCCCAAAGCATGATGTTTCCGTCCCCATGCTTCACAGTAGGTATGGTGTTCTTTGGATGCAACTCAGCATTCTTCGTCCTCCAAACACGACGAGTTGAGTTTTTACCAAAAAGTTCTCATTTGGTTTCATCTGACCATATGACATTCTCACAATCTTCTTCTGGATCATCCAAATGATCTCTAGCAAACTTCAGACGGGCCTGGACATGTACTGGCTTAAGCAGGGGGACATGTCTGGCACTGCAGGATTTGAGTCCCTGGCGGCGTAGTGGGTTACTGATGGTAGGCTTTGTTACTCTGGTCCCAGCTCTCTGCAGGTCATTCACTAGGTTCCCCCGGGTGGTTCTGGGATTTTTGCTCACCGTTCTTGTGATCATTTTGACCCCACGGGGTGAGATCTTGCGTGGAGCCCCAGATCGAGGGAGATCAGTGGTCTTGTATGTCTTCCATTTCTAATAATTGCTCCCACAGTTGATTTCTTCAAACCAAGCTGCTTACCTATTGCAGATTCAGTCTTCCCAGCCTGGTGCAGGTCTACAATTTTGTTTCTGGTGTCCTTTGACAGCTCTTTGGTCTTGGCCATAGTGGAGTTTGGAGTGTGACTGTTTGAGGTTGTGGACAGGTGTCTTTTATACTGATAACAAGTTCAAACAGGTGCCATTAATACAGGTAACGAGTGGAGGACAGAGGAGCTTCTTAATAAAGAAGTTACAGGTCTGTGAGAGCCAGAAATCTTGCTTGTTTGTAGGTGACCAAATACTTATTTTCCACCATAATTTGCAAATAAATTCATAAAAAAATCCTACAATGTGGTTTTCTGGATTTTTTTTCTCATTTTGTCTTTCATAGTTGAAGTGTACCTATGATGAAAATTACAGGCCTCATCTTTTTAAGTGGGAGAACTTGCACAATTGGTGGCTGACTAAATACTTTTTTGCCCCACTGTATATGAGGGAGAGAGATAAACAGGGTCAGGGAGGGCTCCCTGACAGACATAACCTGACTGAGTCCAAGGTGGACTTGGAGAAGGTGCTTAGTTTTCACCCGTTTACACACACCTGGAGATGGGACAGGTGAGTGGGGATTGTTCTGCCGGCTTTCTGCTGTTTGACAACACACTGCAAGCACTACGACAGCTGTCACATCGGGTGTGTAGAAATACGGTGTGTGGGTGGAAAAACAGAATGTCTAGTGAAACAATGTTTCACTGTGTTTCCGATAGGCAAACATGAATGAATGCAGGTGTTACTACAGGTACATCACCACACAAGTATAACAAATCTGTGTGTATCTTACCAGGTGTATTACTACATGGGTGTGGATGTCCTCCAGGAGAGCCGAATGGTGGATGAGGTGGCGTTGAACAGAGCCCTGGTGTCTCTGTCAAGGCCCTGTAGTGTGACCTGGGGGACAGCCTCCCAAACCTCCACCAGGGGGTGCTGTCTCCTGCTGAAGGACGATGAGCAGAATGCAGCTGACTGCTTAAAGAGGGCACTAGAGCTGTGTTCCCAGTCTTGCAAGAAGACAGCCATTTTACCGTTTCCTTGTTCCAATTAAGATTTTGGCTTGTGTCAAAAGACTTCGCACTAAACATGCCATGTTCATATTCTTCAGGAACCCCTGTTTCTATCTATTTTCTCTTGAATCAACCCACAAACTGAATATGCCTCAGTCATTCAAGGAGTTATAAGACAAACTGCTGATTACATCTGATTCATTCAGTAAGCAATGAGGACACACTTAATACTTTAGTGATGAACCATACCTTCCCGACAATGGTGATAATCACACAGCTAATTTTGACTCAACGATAATGCTGGGCGATTCAATGGTTTATTGATTTAATCTGTCCCAGGGGCTTTTACAGACCTATAAATAAATCTTCCCATGACAATTAAACGCGATTATTACCCCTCTCTGTGTAATCACGTAACGGGGAAAAAACAATAAGTATTTTCACAAGGACAGACAGTTTATTGGGTCGTACTGCTACTGAAGTTTGACAAGCGCACGTGCAACTACATCTTGTTGTGACAGTGAGAAGAAAACGACAGCCAGAAACTTTGTGTACATTCCATTAAGGCCTTTTAGTTATAGTGACAATATTACAGATTGTATGACAGGTTACACCCACTCTAAAATACAATTTGATCTCTAGGTACAGTATGCACAGCTCATGAGCACCGCAACATTCTCAATCCCATGGGGATGCTGCTTGCAACACTGTCTCTTCTTCTATGTAATTTAACTCAATTTGTGTATTCACTGGTGAAAGAGAGAGTTCGTTGTTCATTTGATTGACAGGTCTAGGTTGACTGATGAAGAGAATGTGTTAAAAGCTGTGTTTTCCTTTCTGATAAGAACTTCTCGCAGAACGGTGACCCCTTTACCAGAATGACGAAGCTGGGAGTTCCTGCCTTTATAAAAAACCTGTCAAATAAGCAGGGAAGAGCCGTGAGAAAACAATCAGCAAGTCACAGTACACAAGTGAGTTCAAACTGAGAAAAAATACATTCTGTACCTTTTATGCTGAAGAATTGTAATGAGAGGCTTCTCAGGGTTGACTTGATGTAATGACTCTTTCTCATGGTCTTCAAAGAACAGCTAAGGAATAGAGGTTTCAGAATGGCAAAATAGTTGGAACCAACTAAGGGAAACAATTTCAGAGACAGTATAACTCAAAAACTGTTGAATGAAACCAACACAAAGTAAAATATACTAACCTGAAGGTTTTGGGGAGAGTACTTCCTGTTAATGTCCCAGGGTGGGAGTTCCTCTCCAAACATGAGTGTCAGGTGATCTAGGAAGCTGAAAAGCAAATGTCATGTTCATTATGCTACGTTACATATTATTTTGAGTAATTTGTTACTTAGCAATGTAATGTTGGTCTAATTTAGACACTACTTGTAGTCATATTTGGGTTGAGTTGGGATTGTAGAGTATTGGATGATTTATAGAACCAACATACCTACATGTAATGTCTGCTTTTATGTAGACCTTACCAACCCGACCTTCTGTTTAGAGAGAGAGAGCGAAGGGGGGATCATACCTGGAGGATTCGCTGAAGGCTGAGATGAAGTCTGTTTGTTGGTATTCGGGGTACAGGAAGAGAACTGGCCAGTGCATGATTCCCTGTTCGTCCAGGAACACCTTCACACCTGTGGCCTCGGTAGAACACAGACCATCCAGGTCCAGCCCTGCCATGGCTCTACAGGAGCCTCCATCATCCTCACTGTCAGTCCTGCGCTTGGGACGCTGATGAGTCATTAGTAACTGGATGCCACGCTCCTGTAAAGCAAATACAAGGCAAGTTAAATGATGAGCAGCTGTTTCCTCATCAACTTATACAGGAATGATGAGATACGATGCAAGTCTTGTGATTTTTACTTTCTACCATCCTACTCACCTTGATGGCAGCCAGTAGGGCCTCTCACTGTGCTCCTTCTCTTTGACCTTTGCCTTCCTTGCATCTCTCCCTGCCGCTCTCTTAAACCACAAATACAACAATTTCAGCATAGGTTTATATAAAATATGGACTCCATTTACAAAGATCCACCAAACTGCTTTGCCCACCTATAATCCTTTCAGACTGTGGTGACAAAAGAGTAAAAATGAAGGTCATAAAGAGCACTGGATCATAGCCTCGGTCATGCCTTATGTCTGTAGCTCTCAGCTCCAGCAGCTTCTTGTCTGTCGGCTGCAGCTTGAGTCCCTCTTCACACCACTGCAGGGCGTCTGTGTATTTTTTCAGCTCCGTGCAACACGTGGCACCTGGGAACAGTCAAGACAGGACATGGAGGATGAAAGGAGGAGTGAAGGCAGAACTGCTAAAATTAAATACAATTCAGTGTTAGGGTCAATCCCCATTTCAATTCCAGTCAATTCAGAAACTAAACCAAATTCCAATTTGTCCTTATTGAAAAGCATTGAAGAGAATTGGAATTTCACTGTACTTCCTGAATTGACTGGAATTTAAATGTAATTGACCCCAACCCTGACACACTTGCCTCATAATAAATGTGTTGTGTCTACATGTGTCTTCCAGTAGAAAGGTAAAATGTGATGTTTATCCTATAGACAAACCTCTGATTAATGCTTTGAGGTGGTCTGGTTTAAACTTCTTTGCTGCGACAGCATCATTCAGTGCAGAACGCATGTTACCTGCAAGGCAAGAGTATGCGAGTGAACGATTGCAACAAACATCCCAGAACAAGCTTTGGAAGACTCACAGACTATAAGACCAGTGGTTCCCAACAAGGGGTACTAGGACCCCTGGAGGTACTTGTCCTATCCACAAGGGGTACTTGAGAAGAGTCACGAGACCATATGCCTACTGGTAAAATGCACATGTACTCTGGGCAGAGCAAAACTCAGTTGGTGGTACAGTAACTGAAAAAGGTTGGGAACCACTGTACTGGACAAATATCATGAGATCTAACGATGGAAAGATTCTATGAACAGTACCCAGGTGGAAGTGTGCCGCCGCCCGGTTAGTGTGCAGGATGGCATTAACATTATAGTCACTGCAGTTCTTCAGCCCAGCCGTATAGGACACGATAGCCTTCTTGTAGTTCTTCTCCTTGAAGTAGTCGTTCCCCTCATCTTTCAAGCTCCCGGCTTGCTCCGAGGAAAAACAACATTCCCCTTGATTCTAAGGTCTGGACTGCTGGTCCTACATCAGCACTGGGTAGAAAGTACAGTAATGGCTGTCATACCTTCTAGTGGTCTGTCATTGTCGTGTATAATGGACTGAATAGCAGCCAGCTCCGGGTGTTTCATGGGGTCGATCTCCTCAGGGGCTGTCTTCATGAACATGGGCACCTTATCAAACTCCTGCAGTGCAGTGGAATAAATGATGTAATTGAATTAGAAATAAAAACCCAAGGGGACAGTTCTGGGCATAGCAGTGTGCACTCAGTTGAGTAACGTTAACGTTACACACAGATATGGGCATTGCTGGCCTTTTCCTAACTAATAACCAACTAGCTAGTTATATAGCCAATACATGAGACTTGACAGTATCACAAATTGTAGAGAAAACTGTTTTAACTTAAGGGTTTGGCTATTTAAAACATCTTTGGTAGTATTCTAGCTAGCTAACGTTTGTGGTTAGCCTCCATCCACAGATACTGGTGGAGTCGGAAGTTTACATACACTTAGGTTGGAGTCATTAAAACTCGTTTTTCAACCACTCCACAAATTTCTTGTTAACTATAGTTTTGGCAAGTCAGTTAGGACATCTACTCTGTGCATGACACAATACATTTTTCCAACAATTGTTTACAGATTATTTCACTGTATCACAATTCCAGTGGGTCAGAAGTTTACATACACGTTGACTGTGCCTTTAAACAGCTTGGAAAATTCCAGAAAATTATGTCATGGCTTTAGAAACTTCTCATAGGCTAATTGACATCATTTGAGTAAATTGGAGGTGTACCTGTGGATGTATTTCAAGACCTACCTTCAAACTCAGTGCCTCTTCATCATGGGAAAATCAAAAGAAATCAGGAAAGACATCAGAAAAAAAATTGTAGACCTCCACAAGTCTGGTTCATCCTTGGGAGCAATTTCCAAATGCCTGAAGGTACCATGTTCATCTGTACAAACAATAATACGCAAGTATAAACACCACGGGACCACGCAGCCGTTATACCGCTCAGGAAGGAGATGCATTCTGTCTCCTAGAGATGAACGTACTTTGTGCAAAAAGTGTAAATCGATCCCAGAACAGCAAAGGACCTTGTGAAGATGCTGGAGGAAACAGGTACAAAAGTATCTATATCCACAGTAAAACAAATCTTATATAGACATAACCTGAAAGGCCGCTCAGCAAAGAAGAAGAAACTACTCCAAAACCACCACAAAAAAGCCAGACTACTATTTGAAACTGCACATGGGGACAAAGATCGTACTTTTTGGAGAAATGTCCTCTGGTCTGATGAAAAAAAATAGAACTGTTTGGCCATAATGACCATCGTTATGTTTGGAGGAAAAAGGGGGATGCTTCCAAGCCAAAGAACACCATCCCAACCGTGAAGCACGGGGGTGGCAGCATCATGTTGTGGGGGTGCTTCAAGACATCAGTCAGGAAGTTAAAGCTTGGTCACAAATGGGTCTTACAAATGGTCAATGACGACCCCATGCATACTTGCAAGCAAAGTTGTGGCAAAATGGCTTAAGGACAAAGTCAAGGTATTGGAGTGGCCATCACAAAGCCCTGACCTCAATCCTATAGAAAATTTGTGGGCAGAACTGAAAAAGCGTGTGTGAGCGAGGCCTACAAACCTGACTCCGTTACACCAGCTCTGTCAGGAGGAACGGGACAAAATTCATCCAACTTGTGGGAAGCTTGTGGAAGGTTACCTGGAACGTTTGACCCAAGTTAAACAATGTAAAGGCAATACTACCAAATACTAATTGAGTGTATGGAAACTTCTGACCCACTGGGAATGTGATGAAAGAAATAAAAGCTGAAATAATTCGTTCTCTACTATTATTCTGACATTTCACATTCTTAAAATAAAGTGGTGATTCTAACCGACCTAAGACAGGGATTTCTTACTAGGATTAAATGTCAGGAATTGTGAAACACCAAATACATTTAAACTCAGTTTATGTAAACTTCCGACTTCAACTGTAGCTTGCTGCCTAACGGTTAGCCAGCATATACGGTATAACAGCATAACGATTAGCCATATATAGCTAACTACAAATGAGACTGACAGCAATAGCTGTCAGTCGTTTGTGTAGAGATGCAGTTAACGTTACGTCTTACCTCTTCCCAGTTCTTTTCAGAAAAGGCATTGCTATATTTCTCTTTTTTTAATTTCTCCATAAAGTCATCCATGCCGTCGTCGCTATCATCGCCCTGTTGTACTAGTGGATCCATATTTGCTACAAATAAGGTGGATATGTTTGAAGATTAAACTAGTTGTTGAATTACAGTTTTAGTATGACTACTGAAGCGACACGTATGAAAATTTGCATTACAAAATCATACAAGTTGTTTACACGTGAATGTTGCGGTGCCACATCAAAATGCTTCCGTAGAGGGAACAGAAATATGACTCAATTGTTCCGTATCTGACTCGAGTGGAGAGATCCATAATTTGCACTTTATTTGTCTGTGAGTCCAGTTAAAACGTTAATTCTGCCTTGTATCACAAATGTGTTCATTGATTTTCACGACAGACAAACATGTATGGCTACTGAACCATATATTTATTGTCTCCTATTCCAACCTGCCCAACCATCTGCGTGTCCATCTCAGTGTAATAATATATTTCAGTCCAGCTCAGTTCTTATCAGACAAAGATTGGTGCTAGTAGGTATAGGCCTGTTGAACACTAGCCTCTTTGCTACTTGTCATCATCCCACCCAACCACAAGCATGCCCATTTCAGAGAAATGGGGGGGGGGGGGGGGTCAATGTAAATTGTCCGGTGGAGATTTTTATGAATTGTTCAGCAGTCTTGTGGCTTGGAGGTAGAAGCTATTAGTCCTAGACTTGGCGCTCCGGTACCACTTGCCGTGCGGTAGCAGAGAAAACAGTCTATAACTGGGGTGTCTGACACCGCCTATTATATAGGTCCTGGATAGCAGGAAGCTTGGCCCCATTGATGTACTGGGCCGTTCGCACTACCCTCTGTAGCGCCTTGCGGTCAGATGCCGAGCAGTTGCCATACCGGGCGGTGATGCAACCAGTCAGGATGCTCTCGATGGTGCAGCTGTAGAACCTTTTGAGGATCTGGGGACCCATGCCAAATCTTTTCAGTCTCCTGAGGGGGAAAAGGTTTTGTCGTGCACTCAATAGTCCAGTTCTATGTCAAGATCAGTGCAACTCAGTCTCCACACATCTGAGTAGGTCTACAAGTCCATCCCTACTGAGGAACGTTGTCTCACCTGTCTGCTGACAGATCACCTCAAACCTGGGCATCTCCTCGGCAGCCTTCTGCCCCACTACCAACACGTACGGGTATCCAAGCCGACTGGCGTCCTTCAGCCTCTTACCAATGGTCATCTGTGTCCGGTCATCCAGAACCACCTCACCTCTTAGCCTAGGCAGAGCCTCCCCCAGACTGAGGGCCAGCTCCTCAGCTAAACCAGCCACCTCATCCACCTTACTGCCCCTTTTAGGGGGCAGAACACAGACCTGATGGGGGCAAGCAGCCCAGGCCAGCGGATTGCCTCCTCCGTGGACATCACCTCGATGGCAGCAGCGAGGATCCGGGTCACACCCAGCCCGAAGCAGCCCATCTCAGTGACAGCAGGCTTGTTCTGGGTGTTGTTGAAGGTGGCGTTGAATATGTGGGAGTACTTGGTGCCTAGGTAGAACGTATGGCCTACCTCTATGCCCTTAGACTTCACCAGCGTTCCCTCCTGGCACTGTGGGCAGTCTGTCTGGCCTGGTTCCATGGTCTCCACATTGGCAGAGAAGGAGCAGCTACCACAGACCAGTAGCCTGTCCTCTCCAATGTCTGCGGGGAGCTGGAACTCATGGGAGAGTTTACCTCCAATGTTTCCTGTATCAGCGTGGACCTGGACAATGCACAGGCCTAACCAAGAGAAAAGGCGGGTGTAAGCCTGACACACAGATTCATATGTGTGGCATGCAGCTTCTTCGCTCATGTCAAATGTGTACATGTCCTTCATGTAGAACTCCCGCCCGCGTAGAAGCCCAAACCGAGGCTTCGGCTCATCACGGAACTTGCGGGTGATCTGCATATACAAATTAAACACATCAGTTTATTACCATTATAATATCAACCCAAGTGTATGAAAAGAAGAAGCCACACTGAATAAACTAATTAATCAGGCTTCATACTGTATCCTATACCTGGTAGAGTAGCAGAGGCAGCTGCCTGTAGGACAGGGTTCCCTGAGAGGCCAGTAGCTCTGTCACAGCCTCCTCATGGGTGGGGCCCAGGCAGTATTCTGCCCTGTGGCGGTCCCTCAGGCGGAACAGCTCTTTCCCCATCAGGTCCCAGCGCTCACTGCGTCTCCACAGCTCTGCCGAACACAAGCTGGGCATGTCCAGCTTCTGCCCACCGATCCCCTGCATCTCCTGGTCGATCAGCCTGCAGGTCATATCCACCTGAGCACTCTTCTCCTGGCCCACATCACGCAGGTTGGAGGGCTGGAAGAGATGGGAGACTAGGGGAAGGTGTGCGCTAGGGGGAAGGTGTGTGCTAGGTCAGGAGATGGAGTCAGTGGGGGCATGTCCAGCAGCACAGCTCAAATCGCTTTTACAGGGAGTGCTCATGGTTCTGGGTAGGCGGGGCAAGACTGCCAAAGGTGATGCATCAACACTTCCATTGTAGCAGACTGGTGTCAATATCCTTGAATTAAGAAAAATAATACATATAATTGCTTGGGTATAATTTGTGGAACGTTCCAACAGGAATATGTTCCAAAAACTTTGTAAATAACAAGGTTGCCAACAAACAACGCATACAAAGTTGTCTTTTTTTTTACCAGACAACGAAACTTTGTTCCAGTTCACTTGTCCTAGGGCTGCATTCCAGTACATTTTAGCAGAGGGAATAGTAACGTATTGACAGTTTCTATCTATCTATATATCTATATATATATATGCTGTTACATTTATAGTTTAAAATGTCAATTCCTTCTAATTGTATTGAGGCTACAAAATCCTCAATAGTTGCACTTGGAGTACTGTTATATTCTCCTAAAAGAAGAATAGCACCTTCAGGGATAGCTCTAACAACAATTTGATACTCCTCGGGAGTGAATGTAACATTATGTGTTCTCATGCTGGACAAGCATATAATCTGTAACGCTTGCCATCTGGGGAAGGAGAGGAGGACCAAGGTGCAGTGTGGTAAGTGTTCATATTATTTAATGAAATATGCAACACTAGACAAAACAACAAACATGACAAACAGTTCTGAAAGGTGCAACAAAAACACTAAACAGGAAACAACCACCCACAAAACACAATGGAAAACAGGCTACCTAAATATGGTTCTCAATCAGGGACAACGATTGACAGCTGCCTCTGATTGAGAACCATACCAGGCCAAACACAGAAATAGAAAAATCATAGACAAACTAACATAAACCACCCAACCAACTCACACCCTGACCTTACTAAAACAAAAGACAAAACAAAGGAACTAAGGTCAGAACGTGACATAATCATAATTCTGGATAATCATATAGTTGTCCATCATTATTTAATAATTGTTTAACCCAAATAATGTTGTCAAACCAGTTCTGGAAAAATAAAGTTTATTTTTATGTTATATCTTTATTATTCCAGATTGTATACCTATGTGGGGGAAAATGTGTTTGTACATGAGGTTCCAAGTTAGAAGTACCTGTTTATGAAAGTTTGCAAGCTTAATAGGGATTTTTCCCATATCAAAGTTGCATTTGAGTAAGAATTCTAGACCCCAATCTGTTGGAATATTACATTAGGGATGATTTTCCAAATGTAATCCTTATTTCTTAAATAGTTTTGTATCCATTTGATCTTAAATATTATATTAGAGATTTTAAAATCCAAAGCATTTAACACTCCCTCACTTTGGGTTCTACATATTACTGCTTTTCTTAAATAATGAGGTTTATTCCTCCATATGAAGTTAAATCATTTAGTATCAACCATTTTAGTTACTGACAGAGGAACATCCAAGGCAAGGGAGGTATAAACTCATCTGGACCTTCAGATTGTGATAAAAGTACACGTCCAGATGAAGAAAGATCTCTTAATAACCAGGAGTTAAATCTTTTTCCAATTTTCTCTACAATAGGAGAGAAATTTGAGTTGGCCCTTTGTCTGATCTTTGCTAACTTTAATATCAAGATATGTGATCACATCTTTTACAGGGATATTACATACTGGGTTTAAGTCACATCTTTTACAGGGATATTACATACTGGGTTTAAGTCACATCTTTTACAGGGATATTACATACTGGGTTTAAGTCACATCTTTTACAGGGATATTACATACTGGGTTTAAGTCACATCTTTTACAGGGATATTACATACTGGGTTTAAGTCACATCTTTTACAGGGATATTACATACTGGGTTTAAGTCACATCTTTTACAGGGATATTACATACTGGGTTTAAGTCACATCTTTTACAGGGATATTACATACTGGGTTTAAGTCACATCTTTTACAGGGATATTACATACTGGGTTTAAGTCACATCTTTTACAGGGATATTACATACTGGGTTTAAGTCACATCTTTTACAGGGATATTACATACTGGGTTTAAGTCACATCTTTTACAGGGATATTACATACTGGGTTTAAGTCACATCTTTTACAGGGATATTACATACTGGGTTTAAGTCACATCTTTTACAGGGATATTACATACTGGGTTTAAGTCACATCTTTTACAGGGATATTACATACTGGGTTTAAGTCACATCTTTTACAGGGATATTACATACTGGGTTTAAGTCACATCTTTTACAGGGATATTACATACTGGGTTTAAGTCACATCTTTTACAGGGATATTACATACTGGGTTTAAGTCACATCTTTTACAGGGATATTACATACTGGGTTTAAGTCACATCTTTTACAGGGATATTACATACTGGGTTTAAGTCACATCTTTTACAGGGATATTACATACTGGGTTTAAGTCACATCTTTTACAGGGATATTACATACTGGGTTTAAGTCACATCTTTTACAGGGATATTACATACTGGGTTTAAGTCACATCTTTTACAGGGATATTACATACTGGGTTTAAGTCACATCTTTTACAGGGATATTACATACTGGGTTTAAGTCACATCTTTTACAGGGATATTACATACTGGGTTTAAGTCACATCTTTTACAGGGATATTACATACTGGGTTTAAGTCACATCTTTTACAGGGATATTACATACTGGGTTTAAGTCACATCTTTTACAGGGATATTACATACTGGGTTTAAGTCACATCTTTTACAGGGATATTACATACTGGGTTTAAGTCACATCTTTTACAGGGATATTACATACTGGGTTTAAGTCACATCTTTTACAGGGATATTACATACTGGGTTTAAGTCACATCTTTTACAGGGATATTACATACTGGGTTTAAGTCACATCTTTTACAGGGATATTACATACTGGGTTTAAGTCACATCTTTTACAGGGATATTACATACTGGGTTTAAGTCACATCTTTTACAGGGATATTACATACTGGGTTTAAGTCACATCTTTTCAACGCAAATAATCCACATTTCCTAATATTCAGAGATAAAACTGATACATGTGAGAAGGCATTAATACACTCAATAGCTTTCCTGCCTTCATTATGATCTTTCAAAAAAATTGGTGGTGACATCAGCCAATTGTGAACATTTTCTCTCTTTGTCTTGTGTCTGAATACCCCTAAAACTATCCTTGTTTGAATGAGGTGCCATAACTTGTGTGACCAATAAAAATAAGAAAGGAGAAATTGGACATCCTTGTTTAATTCCACGTCTAATGTCAAATCTCTGAAGTTCCATGGGCTGTTACTATTATTGTAAAGTGTCTTAATTACACTTTGAAAATATTGACCAAAACCCCAAAATTGAAGAGTCTCAAAAATAAAATAATGTTCAACTGTATCAAATGCCTTGTAAAAGTCTACAAATAAAATTAAGCTATCTTCCATAATGTGCTCATTGTAGTCTATCAAGTCCAATACTAGTCGAATATTATTACATATAGGGCTGCCCTTCATAAAACCAGACTGGGTATCATCAATGATTTGGTAAAGACCTTTAAGTTTTTGTGCAAAGATGGATGCAAGTAGCTTTCCATCATTGTTCATTAATGTGATTGGTCTCCAATTTTCTAACATCATAGAATCTTTGTTTGGTTTAGATATTACAGAAATGAGGCCTTGTGTCATAGAAACAGGCAGGACCCCTAAATCAATTGTCTCCTTAAAAACATTACATATAAATTCAATAATATCCTCCTGAAAATATTTATAGAATTCACTAATGATGCCATCATTCCCTGGAAATTTGTTTTTTCAACTTGCCGATGCATTTTTTTTTATTTCATTGATAGAAATAATTTCATCACAAGACTTTTGGAAGTCTTCATCTATGAATTTTGCACAGTCTTTGACAGAGTCTAGAAAGGCAGATATGTCGCTAGTAGGACAGGCATTACTGGTATAAAGGTTACCATAGAATTCTGAAACATATTTTGAAATATCTTTGGGGTTTTCATTTTCTTTGCCATTTATATTAAGCTCATGAATAGATGTACATTTTTTTTTAAATCTTTCTAAATTGTAAAAGTATTTAGTTTTTTTTTCACCTTCCTCAAACCATCTCCTTCTTGATCTTACAAATGCCCCTTTTGTTCTCTTCATACATTCAGTCCATTTCTAGTTGTAAAGAGAATAACTGACCCTTTCCTTCTTCATCAAGGTCCTCCATAGAGATTAGAGAAAGTATTTCCTTAAGTTTCTTCCCTCAATATTTTAAGTTCAGCCATTTATTTACCTCTCTTCATGGATGTTTATCTTATTTCATACTTCATTAATTCCCAATATTTCCCATAAGACTTAAATAGTTGGGCTTTCCTCCAATTGTCTTGTATAATATCTTTGGCAGCCATCTTGAAATTATCATCTTCCAACAGTCTACTATTGAGTTTACAATAACTCCGATTTGGTTTAACTTCAGATCCATTCATATTTAAAGATAATAATATAACTTTATGTACAGTAAGAATTTATGGTTCAATTAATACCCTGACTACAGTATTATCTAATGAATTAGAAATCAACCAGAAGTCAATTCTTGACTGTCTGGACATGTCCTTGTTACGCCAAGTGAAGTCCTTTTTATCAGGACATTTAGATCTCCAAATATCAACTAATCCAAGACCAAGACATAGGTTATTAAACTCAGGATTAACAATGCTGGATCTGTTAGGAGGGGGATATCTGTCAATCACATTAGATACAGAATTAAAATCTCCACCTAAGATAATTTTGATATCCTGAAATACACCTATAACTTTGTTAATCTCTTCTTCAAATTCTTGAAATAATATCTTGTTTTGTTTGTTGTTGGCTGCATATATATTCCCTAATAAAAACATTTCACTGTTGAAATTCACTGTTAAAATTAACCAACGTCCAGAGTGGTGAGTCTTACTACTGATGACCTTCCCTTTAAATGCACCTCTTAAAACTGCTACACCTGCAGAGTGGTTGTTGCCATATGATAACCACATATCGTTAACCCATTGATTTTTCCAAAAAGATAGATCGGAAGAACCAGCATGAGTCTCTTGTAGAAAGGAGAAGTCTGCATTAAACCATTTGCAATACAGGAAAATAGCCTTACGTGTGAGTAAATTACAAATACCCCTGACATTAATTGAACAGAGATAAAGACAAACTTCAACCAAAAACCTTGTTATGCTAATATAAGCTTTTCCTAAGGATATGTAACTAAAATGATTTCCATCCCATTATTAACCTCTCCAACAAAAAAACAAATATTGGTCATAAAGTTACCATAGTATTCTTACTCCCACAAGGTGGATACTTTGTGTAGACTTTACAATAAGCAGTTATTCACCTATAGTTATGGTTTAGTTAACCAATTTTTAGGTCAGCCTTTTCTCATCCAAGTGTTTGAGTACATTTCTTTTTATAATAAAAGGCTGCTTTTCACCTGGCAATCAGTTTTTGGCCTGACAGTTCTGTCCGAGTTAGACTCTGGCTCTCTCTCAAATGTACTAATTTGGCATCATTTCTTTCCCATCGATGATCACTTTTGCACCGATAAAAAAAATGCCGTTTTCCCTGCCTTTCGAGCTGCAGCCACCCTCAGCCACCGTTTCTCTCGTCATTTTGTCGGCTGATGTCACGATCGTCGTAAGAAGCGGACCAAAGCGCAGCGTGGTGTGAATGCATCATTTAATAGATGACAAAAAACACGAAGTAAAACTGTACAAAAAACAAACTAATAACAACCGTGAAGATATCATAAGAACTGTGCTGACAGAAGCAACTAACAGACAATCACCCACAAACAAAACATTGAAACCCAGGCTACCTAAGTATGATTCTCAATCAGAGACAACTAATGACACCTTCCTCTGATTGCGAACCATACTAGGCCGAAACATAGAAATGCCAAAATCATAGATAAACAAACAGACTGCCCACCCCAACTCACGCCCTGACCATACTAAATAACGGTCAGAACGTGACAGCTGAGGTCAGATCCTCCGTGAACCTCAATTTTTGCTTGATGAGGAATTCACAATTTTTCACTCGCCTTCGCTTATCTGGCTATTTAGTGTTGTCGCAAACTTAGTTTTAGAGGTGAATAACTTGCAGAAAGTAATCAATTACTCTGGTAAACAAACTGAACCATGTTCATATAGGGTCTTATGACTGTAGAAATGACCAAATGGTCATGTTTGGGTAAGGAAATCCAATAATTCATACCAAAACCAAATTATCTACACTGACCGCCATCTCTTGGCTTTGGAATGTGTTGGGTGGAGATCTTGGAAACTAACAATGTCACTGAGGGAAAGAGGGTAATGTATAACGTTTACATTGTCAGGATATGTTATTTTTAGACATCAGGAATACTCTGGGAGGAGAGGAGACACAGTCTTGTATCAATAACGATGACAGCCTTGAGTTGGGGAGGAGTGAGCACTTTGGGGTAGAGGTCAGGTTAGATGAAGTGAGGAAGAACAGATATCACTAAGGTTCTGTCTAGCCACAGAGATGCATTGGATGTTCAGTTGTGGAGGAGGAGACTCAGCCCAGGAGAAAGGGTTAAATATCAGTGCTCGTGTGAAATGTTTTTTTTTTAGTCTGAATTTTTTTGCTGTAACGAACTTTTGGGAAGAATTCAACTTGGTTAAGCTTCTCTAGTGTGTGAGTTATTTACTCTGAAAGATAAGAACCTAACAGGCCTGAATGCTCAAGCGCACACACATTTGTTCTGACTGTCTGCTCAGACTAACAGCCTCACCTGTTCCTGTCAGACATGCAGTGTCAACCAATGAACCAAAGATGCGTGAGGGAGGGCCGAGCCAACTCACTCACAGTCACACACTTAGCAGCCGAGGAGAGAGAAGGAAAACAGTTGGAAAATAAGTCGGAAGCACAGCATTTGGAAGCATTTTAATAATGTAGACAATGTTAGAGCACAGTTTAGAATTTGCCAAAACAAAATCTCATATAAAGCCGGTTGTACACACAACCTACACCGGCATATGTGAACTGTGTACCCAACTGTGAAGCTAGGTGTAGCGGAGCTTCGGGAAACTAGCGGGCCTGTTAGTGATAGTGGTGGAGCCAGCACCTCCACACGTGGAGATGTATTCACTCAGTCAAGTAAGCCTACTCCGCGACCCACAGCAACGCAGTCTTCTATGGACCAGTTTATGCCAAAGTCTATGTCTGCAGCAAAACAAGGCCAAATTGATATTGCATTGGCTAAAATGATTGCCACCGATTTCCAGCCATTTTCGATCATGGAAGACAGAGGTTTTAGAAATTATAGCAGTAGTCTAAATCCAATGTACACAATTCCAAGCAGGAAAACCCTTTCAAAATCACTTATTCCACAACTGTATGAGAGCGCACCGGCTTCAGTGTGGGCAAGAGTCCGAAAAACTACTGCAGTTTGCCTTACCACTGACTGCTGGACATCAAGGGTAAACACTTCAGTTACATGTCACTTCATTGAAGATTTTTTGATGTCTTCTGGACTGCTTTGAGTTCAGCAACAGACACTTCAGAGAACTTGTCAGAGGAACTGTTGAGAGTGGCAAGTAGATGGAAAAGTGGTCTGTTGTGTTAGCGACAATGCAGCTAACATAACCAAAGCCTTGGACATTTTAAAATGGACCCATCATCCATGTCTTGCCCACACAATCAACCTGCTTGTAAGAGATGCTCTGAAGGTGATGAAGCCCACTGTGGACAACGTAAAAGCAGCTGTGGAATACTTCCACAGGAGCACAGTAGGTGCTGAAAAACGAAAGTCCACACAACTCCAGATGAGGATCACTGAGCTGAGGCCTAAACAAGACTGCACTACAAGGTGGAATTCAACATTTTATATGTTGAAGCGGTTTCTTGAGTCAAAGGATGTTGTCATCTCTACCCTGGCCATTGTCAATGCACCTGTTGATGCTCTGACCCAAGAGGAATGGGAGGTGGTGGAGGAGGTGTTCAGAGTCCTGGAACCCTTTGAGCAGGTCACTGTGGAGATCAGTGGAGAGAGGTACAGAAAGCAGTTATTACTACATCATAATTTAATCCAGTATTATATATGTATATGAGCAGTAGATGAGACTGTAGTATCAGTAGACAAAACATGAACCTGAACTAATAAGTTACTGTTCTCTCTTTTCAGCTATGTGACTGCCTCAAAAATGATACTCCTGTGTAAGGGTCTGCAGCGAATCACAGCCAGCCACCAGAGAGAAGCAAAGGTAACCACAGGACATGTGACAGAGGTGATGGACACCCTATGTTCATCAATGGACAGAAAGTTCCACAGAATTTAATATAATCAAGTGCTATAAGAAACCGCTGCACTTGACCCCAGGTTTAAGAAGTTAGCCTTCAGTGATTCCAGAGCGGTTGACGAGGCTCTTCAAAGAATAACCTCAGCAGCAGGGAGGGACAGCCCCAGCAGTCAGCTGGCTCAGGCACCAGGGCAACAGAAAGAAGAGGGATCAGATTGAGCAGAAGCACCAGCAGTAGTGCCACAAACGTCTGCTGTTTGGATGCTGTTTGACGAGCAACTGGGGATGCAGCACGAAGGAATCCCTCAGCAGATGCCATGGAGGTCCGATCCTTTTTGGAGGAGCCCCAAAGGTCTGCAGATCCTCTGAGCTGGTGGAAGAACAAGGCCTCTGTCTACCCACAACTTTCTAAAGTCATGACAGGGAGACTCTTCATACCGTTTTGAGGAGACCCTCTCAGAGGGAACGTGACAAATTATTACTGAGAGAAGAAACCACATCAGCCCCTCGAAAGTGATTCAGCTTGCATTTCAGAATGCAAATCTCTCATAAAAGCGAAATATGGTCAGCATTGATGTGTGCTGCTGGTTATAACATGGCAATAAAGAAGAGAGAAAATAGGAACCAGTTTAACGTTTTAAGTGGGATGCTGCAGTTCTGCACATTGTTATTTATTTTTCTTTGACATGGTGCAATATTCTATTATTATGTTGTTCAGATTGTATTCGTTTTGAATTGTTAGATTTATATGCACTTTGTGTATATACATTAAAAAGTTAGACTTTAAATGCAAATGTTTAATGGCATTATTTTTCATAACAAACCAACGCATTTTTAAATACATCGTGGTTAAGGTAGAGTATGATTTCATTTAATTAGAATTGTTTTAGCACCAATCATAGTCAAACTATCAAACTGTTTGACTTTAAAAAAAAAAAATTTTCTAAAGAGTCATTTGAGAGCCAAAAGAGCCGGCTCTTTTTGGTAAGCTGAGCCGAACGAGCCGGATCACTGAAAAGAGCCGGCATGCCCATCACGGCTCTGGAAGTCACAACGTTATTTTGTACCCTAAAAGCTAATGTAGCTAACATATTAATGGTGATGCCACTGACAACACTTTTACTCCCACTATGTACTTGTATTGTCAACTTTTATTGTATAGGCTATGCTTTTATGTATAGGCTATTTCACTATTTAACACCCTGTCGTCTTACCACCCAGAAAACAATTCTAGGGAGAGAGAGAACCTTTTTACAGTAACGATACCAGTTAAACGTTTGGGCACACCTACTCATTCAAGGTTTTTTCTTTATTTGTACTATTTTCTACATTGTAGTATAGTGAAGACATCAAAACTATGAAATAACACATGGAATCATGTACAGTCGTGGCCAAAAGTTGAGAATGACACAAATATACATTTTCACAAAGTCTGCTGCCTCAGTTTGTATGATGGCAATTTGCATATACTCCAGAATGTTATGAAGAGTGATCAGATGAATTGCAAAGTCCCTCTTTGCCATTCAAATTAACTGAATCCCCCAAAAAAACATTTCAGCCCTGCCACAAAAGGACCAGCTGCAGCATCATGTTAGTGATTCTCTCATTAACACAGGTGTGAGTGTTGACAAGGACAAGACTGGAGATCACTCTGTCTTGCTGATTGAGATCGAATAACATACTGGAAGCTTCAAAAGAAGGGTTGTGCTTGAAATCATTGTTCTTCCTCTGTCGACCATGGTTACCGGCAAGGAAACACGTGCTGTCATCATTGCTTTGCACAAAAAGGGCTTCACAGACAAGGATATTACTGCCAGTAAGATTGCACCTAAATCAACCATTTGTCGGATCATCAATAACTTCAAGGAGAGCGGTTCAATTGTTGTGAAGAAGGCTTCAGGGCACCCAAAAGTCCAGGAAGCGCCAGGACCGTCTCCTAAAGTTGATTCAGGTGCGGAATCGGAGCACCACCAGTACAAAGCTTGCTCAGGAATGGCAGCAGGCAGGTGTGAGTGCATCTGCACGCAAAGTGAGGCAAAGACTTTTGGAGGATGGCCTGGTGTCAAGAAGGGCAGCATAGAAGCCACTTATCTCCAGGAAAAACATCAGGGACAGACTGATATTCTGCAAAAGGTACAGGGACTGGACTGCTGAGGACTGGGGTAAAGTCATTTTCTCTGATGAATCCCCTTTCCGATTGTTTGGGGCATCCTGAAAAAAGCTTGTCCAGAGAAGACAAGGTGAGCACTACCACCAGTTATGTGTCATGCCAACAGTAAAGCATCCTGAGACTATTCATGTGGGGTTGCTTCTCAACCAAGGGAGTGGACTCACTCACCATTTTGCCTAAGAACACAGCCATGAATAAAGAATGGTACCAACAAATCCTCCGAGAGCAACTTCTCCCAACCACCCAGGAACAGTTTGGTGACGAACAATGCCTTTTCCAGCATGATGGAGCACCTTGCCATAAGGCAAAAGAGATAAATAAGGGGCTCGGGGAACAAACATTGATATTTTGGGTCCATGGCCAGGAAACTCCCCAGACCTTAATCCCATTGAGAACTTGTGGTCAATCCTCAAGTGGCGTGTGGACAAACAAAAACCTACAAACTCTGACAAACTCCAAGCATTGATTATGCAAGAATGGAGTGCCGTCAGCCAGGATGTGGCCCAGAAGTTAATTGACAGCATGCCAGGGTGGATTGCAGAGGTCTTGAAAAACACTGCAAATATTGACTTTGCATCAACTTCATGTAATTGTCAATAAAAGCCTTTGACACTTATGAAATGCTTGTAATTATACTTCAGTATTCCATAGTAACATCTGACAAAAATATCTAAAGACACTGAAGCAGCAAAATTTGTGGAAATTATACTTTTTTGGCCACGACTGTAGTAACCAAAAAAGTGTCAAACAAATACAAATATATTTATATTTGAGATTCTTCAAAGTAGCCACCATTTGCCTTGACAGCTTTGCACACTCTTGGCTTTCTGTCAACCAGCTTAATGGGGAATGCTTTTCCAACAGTCTTGAAGGAGTTCCCACATATGTGACTCACCACCTGGATTTGGTCTCATGTAGAACAATTTGAAATTGTGTTTTTTTACATTGGATAAATGCAAAGAGTCAGAGTTACAAAATGGTATATCATACACTGCATTTGAGTAACAATGGGAAAGTAATTCTGATTTTAAAGTTGATCATCTTCTAAACTCACTTTTGAGAAAATGGCCTTTGAATGTTTTGGTATCTAGTTGAGCTCTTCTTTGTCTACATCCATTCAGCATCGTTCACACCATCTTAAGCTTTAGCCCCACCCATCTCATTTCGCTCTCGGAGCGCACACTTGACACTGATTGGATATGATTGGATAACATGAAAAAGCCTAACCAGCTCTGCTGGCAACAATTTCATTACACTTTTTTACAGACGTTTACTGACATCGGCCATGTTCAACGAGTGTTGTACACACATCACGTAGCGTTAACTAGCTAGCTGACATTACACTTTAGCTTAAGACATATAGCTAGCTATGTAAACAAAGTGTAAGTTCACACGTCACATAATGTTAGCTAACGAGCCAGTCAGCTAACATTAGCTAGTTATACAACAATGAACAGTGCCAACAATGCCACAGTGCTGGAAGCTAACCAACCAGGTTCAATGCTAGCTAACATTAGGTTCTAACTAGAAAAGCAAACGGCTCTGGGATACGAATAATAATGTCAGCTAGGGAGCCAGCCAGCTAAAGTTAGCTAGTTAGCTAACATTACACTTTAGCTTAACACACGTAGCTAGCTAGGTAAACATTGAACCTAGCTAGGTAAACAACATTTAAGATCACACACATCATATGATGTTAGCTAACGAGCCAGCCAGCTAACATTACCTAGTTAGACAATGAACACAGTGCCAAATAATGTCATTACTACTCTGCATGAATATGGCTCTGGGATATGAATAACAACATCAGTTATGGAGCCAGCCAGCTAACATTGCTAGCTATCTAGCTAAGAGTACACTTTAGCTTGAAATGAAACCAATTTCTGCCAAAATTAGAAACGTGTAATATCTGAAAATGTAGCTAGCTAACACTAGACTATCTTACCTGTATACATCATCATGCACGATGGATGCGTCTCCCTGTCAGGAATGCCATACCACGGTTGCCCTTAGGTTGAAGATGTAATCCGGAGACAGGTTTTTTTCTCCATCTCTTTAGCTATCATACTCTAATTCCACTGATTTGAAAACTTGATCCACCAGAAAGTGTAAAGCAACACTTATGCAGCTCCACTACACAATACTTTTTTTAAAAGCCACGTTCGACAGGATTACCAACACAGAGTGATGAGCTCAAATAGACAGAAGCCTCTATATGGCAGACCAATCCGAACTCATCTCTCGGCATGTCCAGCCCACTCATTATCTCAGCCAATCATGGCTAGTGGGAAGGTTGCGCTTTTTCTGTAGCTTAACCAACAAGACTGTTAAATTACTAATGTTATTCATATTTACAGATCACATACAAGTTTGTTGTTAAGGCACATGAAAGTTCACATGTTCGAGAAGGCATTTCTGCCAAAAAACGCATTTGATTAAAAAATAAAAAATAACATTCAAACAGCTGTACTTTTAAGTCGTGACTTGCAACATACACCTAGTTTCCTGAATCGGGTCACACATGCTGAGCACTTGTTGGCTGCTTTTCCTTCACTCTGAGGTCCAACTCCTCCCAAACCATCTCAATTGGGTTGAGGTCGTGGGATTGTGGAGGCCAGATCTGATGCAGCACTCCATCACTCTCCTTCTTAGTCAAATAGCCCTTACACACACTGGAGGTGTGTTTTGGGTCATTGTCCTGCTGAAAAACAAATGATAGTCCCACAAAGCGCAAACCAGATGGGATGGTGTATTGCTGCAGAATGCTGTGGTAGCCATGCTGGTTAAGTGTGCCTTAAATTCTAAAGAAATATCTGACAGTGATTGTAGAACAATTTTTGTTCGCTTAAAAGATCCTTCACGTATGATAGAGAGACACCACTGTCCTCAATGGTACTCCCACCGGCTTTGGTCTTTGTCATGGTAGCTAGCAACTTGGTTACGCTGTTACTCCTCGCAGTTCCAGACAGGACAGGTCACAGGGAAGATTGAAAACAGACAGCAGGAATCTAGACAGCCACAAATTCGGGACAATCCGCGGTCCCAGCCACAATGGCCAACCGTGTCACAGGCTGCATTCAAGCCCTCAAGAAAACCCTGCTAGCTGCTACGCCAAATAGCTCCTCTGACTCGTCCTTGGTCGGCAGGATCACTGGACAGAGACTAGCAGTCCCAGCAACTGATGCCATCTGCGTCGCAGGATCCAAATAAAAAGGTTGGTAGCTACTAAGATCTTTCCAATACACTTTGTAAACAACAATTAGAGCCATACTATATTTCTGCGCTCGTGAGCGAGTGTTTACAACCCTGCCTGGAAACCGCCCTCCATTCACTTTTCATGGTAAAAAAAAACAGCCTAATTTGCTGTATGATTTGGAGATGTTGGAACTGGGCCATGACCGTTTCTAAATGAAAGCACAATTTTTTGGTAGAGGTTTGGGCAAAGTGTATTTTAGTCTTTTGCAGTTACTTTTTTTTCAACAAATAATGCATGCCTCCTATAGCGAGTGCCAAACACTGACCGCACATTCTGCAAGATTGATTGTCTAATCAAACAACGAAGGTCGAAAGCCATGCGTCCTCCGAAACACAACCCAACCAAGCCGCACTGCATCTTAACACAGCACGTATCCAACCCGGAAGCCAGCCGCACCAATGTGTCGGAGGAAACACTGTGCACCTGGCGACCTGATTAGCGTGCACTTCGCCCGGCCCGCCACAGGAGTCGCTAGTGCGCGATGAGACAAGGATATCCCTACCGGCCAAGCCCTCCCTAACCCGAACGATGCTAGGCCAATTGTGCGTCGCCCCACGGACCTCCTTGTTGTGGCTTGGGCAGAGTGTAGGTGCCCTAGACCACTGCGCCACACGGGATGCCCCCTGGTCTATTTACTTTTGAGCATGGTTGGCTATTTAATGAGCAATGGTTAAATGCGTAGGCGGAATAAACCAATCATGTCAGAAAAGGAGAGACCTGCTGGTCTCTGAAGAAACCCACGGGATGGATGTCACTGACACCTCACATTCCTGTTTTGTTTTTTTTGCATCTCAGTTAATATCATTAGTTTCCACAATAGTGCTGTGCCTGTAACCTGGTCCCAGATCTGTGTGTGCTGTATAGCAAACCCCTATCGTCTTTACAATGACAAACATTTGGCAAGACATCACAAACCGATCTGTTACCAGACTACTGTACCTGTGCCAGGTTAGAGAATAGTTTTCTAGTGACTACGCTAATAAGTCTTGTGTCTTGGATCTACAGTGGCCTGAGAGGATCTTTACCTGTGAGAGTGGACTCCTCTGCTAGCAACGCCAGTCAGCTAGCTGTGGGGATGCATGACGGCAGAATAGCCACCTACAACGTCGAGACCAGAGAGAAGACACCCGTCATTGACAGCAGGTCTGTGTGTCCTCAGAGAGAATGCGAGACAAAAACGACATGTTTTATTTCTCATAGACAGCAGGTGGCACTCACAGACAGACAGGCTAAATGATTTACAAAGCATAGCCAACGTCCACCAACATTTCTCCTTCACCCACAGGCTATACCTTTGTGATTAGTCAGTGGAGTTTATCTTTGAAACAGAATTACTTATGAATTATTACAGTATCTCCTGTACATTTGTTCTCCCCCATTTCTCATCATCCATCTGTATGTCTGTTGTTGTTATGTCTGGTTACCTAAGCTGGGATGACAGAGTAACTGTATCTATTTTTAATCATCCCCATTTCCAGTAGACACTGAAATATATACTGATCTCATCTTACACAGACGTAACAAAGCTGGTAGAACTGGCATCTGTGAGAGTGCTACAGGAAACCTGCGTATTGACTGCGCCTATAAAAACGCCAACCCTGCACGGGAGGTTCACTGCATTTGTAAAGAACCTCAAACTATTTATTTAAAATTATTAACATTTTTAAATTGAACCTTTATTTAACTTGGCTGGTTCTTAGTTGAAGCACACTTATTTGTGTGTGTGTGTGTGTTTATCCCTGTGTAGTGACTGATCCCACAAACACTCTAGCCTAATTTGGCAGGTGAGGTGAATAGACCATGAGAGGGGTCCGTCAGGGGAGGACAAGGGAGAGACTCTGTGTAGATCAGCAGGATAAGCAAGTGGTTCCTGTGGAAATGCCGCGACTGCATAGGTACAGATTTACTTTAATATCTGAAAGTTGTGGGAACCATTTCTCCTAGTGTTTTCAAAAAAGTGTGCCCCTTCCAATTATCCCAAATACCCACTCACTGGAGACTAATCGTCCTATTTTTGTAGACCCTTTTGCAGACAACTCTTGTAAACATTTCCCCACATAACCTTCCAGTAATAAGCGTAGCCGTAATGTCCTTTAACCTGTGCCTCCCCCATGAAGCTGAAGAAGACGAGGAATGAGAAAGCCAATAAGCAAGCTGGAGAAAAACAGAGGAAGAGCGAGGCATGATATCACGCCAAGCGCCGGGAATCTGTTTCGACTTCCATCCCACGGTGAGCGACCAGGGTGTTTTCATGTTCTTACGTTTTCCTAAAGGATAGTTACACATGCATTGCTTTAGTTACTTAGCTAGGCCTTCAAATTCCTTTTGGAACATAGGCCATCGACGAACAGTGTCCATCCCATTCTGTGTCATTCATTCGAGATGTATTACGTACAGTTGAAGTCGGAAGTTTACATACACCTTAGCCAAATCCATTTAAACTCAGTTTTTCACCATTCTTGACATTTAATCCTAGTAAAAAATTTTAGGTCAGTTAGGCTCACCACTATATATTACGAATGTGACATGTCAGAATAATAGTAGAGAGAATTATTTATTTCAGCTTTTATTTCTTTCATCACATTCCCAGTGGGTCAGAAGTTTACATACTCAATTAGTATTTGGTAGCATTGCCTTTAAATTGTTTAACTTGGGTCAAACATTCCAGGTAGCCTTCCACAAGCTTCCCACAATAAGTTGGGTGAATTTTGGCCCATTCCTCCTGGCAGAGCTGGTGTAACTGAGTCAGGTTTGTAGGCCTCCTAACTCGTACACGCTTTTCAGTTTTGCCCACAAATTTTCTATAGGATTAAGGTCGAGGCTTTGTGACGGCCACTCCAATACCTTGACTTTGTTGTCCTTAAGCCATTTTTCCACAACTTTGGAAGTATGCTTGGGGTCTTTGTCCATTTGGAAGACCCATTTGCGACCAAGCTTGTACTTCCTGACTGATGTCTTGAGATGTTGCTTCAATATATCCACATAATGTTCTTCCCTCATGATGCCATCTATTTTGTGAAGTGCAGGAGTCCCTCCTGCAACAAAGCACCCCCACAACATGATGCTGCCACCCCTGTGCTTCAAGGTTGGGATGGTGTTCTTCGGTTTGCAAGCCTCCCCCTTTTTCCTCCAAACATAATGGTCATTATGGCCAAACAGTTCTATTTTTGTTTCATCAGACCAGAGGACATTTCTCCAAAAAGTAGGATCTTTGTCCCCATGTGCAGTTGCAAATGGTAGTCTTGCTTTTTTATGGCGGTTTTGGAGCAGTGGCTTTTTCCTTGCCGAGCGGCCTTTCAGGTTATGTCGATATAGGACTTGTTTTATATTGATTTCCACTTTTCGCACCAAAGTACACTCATCTCTAGGAGTCAGAACGCATCTCCTTCCTGAGCGGTATGATGACTGCGTGGTCCCATGGTGTTTATACTTGCGTACTATTGTTTGTACAGATGAACGTGGCACCTTCAGGCGTTTGGAAATTGCTCCAAAGGATGAATCAGACTTGGAGGTCTACAACATTTTTTCTGAGGTCTTGGCTGATTTCTTTTGATTTTCCCATGATGTCTAGCAAAGAGGCACTGAGTTTGAAGGTAGGCCTTAAAATACATCCCCAGGTACACCTCCAATTGACTCAAATTTAGTCAATTATCAGAAGCTTATAAAGTCATGACATAATTTTCTGGAATTTTCCAAGTTGTTTAAAGGCACAGTCAATTTAGTGTATGTTAACTTCTGACCCACTGGAATTGTGAAGTGAAATTATCTACCTGTAAACAATTGTTGGAGAAGTTACTTGTGTCGTGCACAAAGTAGATGTCCTAACTATGGTTTACAGGTCCTAACTCGCCAAACTATAGTTTGTGAACAGGAACTGTGTAGAGTGGTTGAAAAACGAGTTGTAATGACTTCAACCTAAGTGTATGTAAACTTCCAACTTCAATTGTACATGCATTACTTGTGTTAATACTTTATTTATTGGTCCTATGTCTTTAGGACTCCAACGTCTAACCGGCTGGTACAGTGGAGGGCCACATCCACAAGTGTCCTTGTTCCTTGAGACCTAGAGAGCACTGAAGGTTAGGACTAGTTCAACCTAGGACTGTTGCAGTGACCGTATTACCCCCACACCGGCGGTCACGAGTCATAAAGGCAGTCAATTTCCGCATGACCGTTCGTTTCGTCACGGTAATTAGGCTTCTCCAAGCTCTGATGCTGCTGCCGGTCATTAGTATCCTACCAAACTTGCTAACTGCCTGGTACTCAGCACTCTATTATCCCTCTAATCACTCTGACATCAATGCAAATGTTTCGAAAATCAAACACTTCATGAGAGCCAATGAGCTGATGTTGCGCCACATTTCTATAGGCTATGCAATTGCTGGAGAAAACAGAGTGATGGACGTGAAAATACTGCCCCCTACACAAAAGAAGTTAATAACTCTAAAATATAGGAGTATCTATTTCTTTGTTAACTACAGAACATCTGCATGTGCTCACTCCCTCATCGTTTGGAGAAAATATTTATATTTTATTCAGCTTTGTTCAATTTTATTCTTCATAATATGAAATAATATAAAATAATGCCAAGGAATTATAAGCTAATCTTGTCTGCTAAATGAACAAGTGTAGCCCACAGCCATATGGCATAGCCACATCAGGACCTAACATAAGTACAATTCAGAGTATGCTATTCTGTTCTTCTGAAATAGACTACATTTTCTTCATATCATGTTTCTTTAGACCTGTCTAAAATAAATCATGGATATATTGTGTAGGCTATATTACACAGATTTAATATAAATTTTTAAATGGCATGTAGGCTATGTGTGGAAGCCAGGAGATGCTAAATGTGTTTATGTTAATTAATGGTAAATTACCGTGAGACCAACATTTATTTGCCTGACAATCACCGGCTGATGACATTTTGTGACCTTCACAGCCCTAGTTCAACCCTAACCCTAATTGAACCACAACCCTAACCCTAACTTCATGTTCTCATCCCAGTTTAACCCTAGACCCAACCACAAACCCTACATGTCCACATCCTGGTTGAACCTGAGCCTCAACCACAAGTCTAACCTTCTCCTTGCTCCCAGGGCCCTCCCAGGGCCCTCTGTCCCGCATCACATGGTCTTCCTGAGCTGCTCTGATTAGACAATTCAGCTGTGGCGGCAGGATCTGTTCCCTCCTGTGCTGGGCTTCACGCGTACCCAGAGGACAGTCTATGACATCATGTGTTCCCCCAAGTGGGCCACCGTGCTTGCGTCCGTCTTAGGAGCCAGCAGGTGAGTTCTCTTTCTTTCTCTCTCCTTTTCTGTTACTTTCAATCTCTTAATAAATTGTGAGGGAACAATGGATTTCACCCTGTCTCTTTCTCTCCCTCTCTAGTTCCTTATCTTAAAATGATATTCCAAAGACATTATTGATCAACACGTTACTTTGAGCATCATGGCCTACTGTATGAATAATCATCGCCACCATGCCCTTGTCTCTCTCCCCAGCCTGGACTCCACCATCGTGAGCCTTGCCAGTCCTGGGGTGAAGCTGACCTCCCTGCTGTATGTAACTGAGACAGACTGCAACCTGGTGGGGGACAGTGACGGACAGGTCAGTGTCTACCGGCTCAAGAACCTCACCGTGGGAGAGGGAAATCAGGTGGGCAGGAGATTAGATTAGAGTGCATTTTACAGCACACTCTTCAGGATAATCTTCATTGAAAGTGCTTTTTAGTCCAAGACTAGGTTAAATTATGTGTCGTGTAAACTGGCCCTTCGGGTTTGAGTTTAAGCCAACTGCATTGTATCAACTACAGGAAAGAGTAGAAAGATGGGTCTGGTGGCTGAAACCTTGCAATTACCGTGTTTTATTGCTCTGTTCTTACAGAGGGACTCATCTTTGTGCAGTATGTCCTATCCTGCATGACCTACGTGAGTCACCATCTCAATCACTGAGAGCTTTAACTTTCAAACATGCTTCAAACTGTTTCCCTGTGTGATAAATCCGTCTGATGACAGACCACCGAAAGGGGCAATAAGCGGTTGGAACATCCATTTTTGGATTTATAAATGAATTATATGTACCCATTGAGTCCCAGAGATTATTACTTAGAAATGCCCCGTGAGCTTAGTTAAACTGCCGTACCATATCAGAACCCAAGTTAAACTTGTTTCACTCCAATGTTTGTAAACAAAGCAAATGTAAACAAACATTGTATATCACAATAAACATGGTTAAAATTATAATCCAGTCCTTGCATCCATTGCTGTCTTTGAATTTGACAGTGGTTGCATTTCTCCATCCCACCGCTTTATACCGAAACAGAGTTGGGGAGAACGCTTTGTCATTGTTTCAACTGTTGATTGTCACTTGCTACAGTACTTTGCCGACTAAGAACGTATTTTATAAACATGTTGCTTTGGGCTGGATGTGTCAATGAGAAGTTTACCATTGAAAATGGTCTATGAGCAGAATAACTGTGTGGCCTCAATTAGCCACTAAATCCCTCATTTGAATGCACCTGTTTTCTTGAAGCTGTGCAGCGCCATTTTCCCTACATTTCCCCCCACTTGGGCTAACCAGCTAGCCATTTGAGTTCTAGACAATGAGCTTTAGCCCCTTACATTTGAGTGACAGATAGCAATAGGCCTGCCCAGCGTTAACAATGAGGTTGCAGGCTAGGCCCAACGGTTCAAGGGACACAGCAGAGAGTGAGAGCAATGACTTAGTGCCCATATAGGACGTTGTACGGGGACCACATTGTGAGGGATACTACTTTCAGAACTACTGGATAAAAAGTATACAAATGTAAAGGAGAATCTCTTTAAAGGGAAACTCCACTCAAAACAATGTTGCATCATCGTGATGATGTGACTCTTTGCTTCTTGAAAGTCATATATCTTGAAAACTTGATTGCTGACATGCAAAACATTTTGGGATTGAATTAACAGTGGACTAAATGAAAAAAAAATACAGAAAAGGTCGTTTTTGATTGGATTTTCCCATTAATTGCCATATTCTGCCCAGATCAAGGCTTAATTTCCTCAGTCTATGGGGGCTGTTATCTCCCTGGGCAAACAAAGTTTACAGTAAAATGTCTTCCACAGAATTCAATAGTACTGTATCTTATGGCATCTTTTCTCTCTCCCCTCTCAAGTGTAAGACGTTAGAGGACATCATCGGCTCCACCTTGGCCAGCCAGCTGTGCGAGGGGCAGATCTTTCTATGGGTGGAGAGTAGATGGACACCCTGTGTCTTATGTGTCCCACAAGCCTGCCTCATCATTGGCTGTCTCCATAATGTTTGGTCCTCAGGGAAGTACTGTAGGAGACTGAACGTCTCCATTTTAGACCTCCAATGAGATTAGTGGAGAGCATGTCTGCAGACGGACTGCATATTTGCCTGTTTTGGTTTTATATTGAGAATAGAAAATATGATAATGTATTATTACCTTAAAACATGTTTCTGCTTGTACACTCACTCTCACTCAAAGTTTAGATCAATATCTATATCAGCCAAATGTTTCTTAACATCTTTTTTTTTTACCTGGCCCAATGCCCAGTTCCAGTCTTCAATAATAGCATAACACAGAAATACTTGGAATTGATGTCATCCAATTTTATGGAAATTCTGCCTGATTCTATGAAGCTGCTGATCTTGTTGACCAAATCATACAGGAAAGGTGTCATTGAGCTTGTTCTGATGACTGAGGGTCTCTGAGTGACTGTCACACACACACACACACCCCTCGGCCTCCCACAACTCAGCTAATGCCTGTCATTATGTGGTTCAAGGTTTTTCCTGACATTTCAGAAAGTGTTAAAGGTCATTGTTATGGGAGTAAAAAAAAGGCTCGAACGGAGTGGAATCTAATGCTTCAGGAGCAAATGGGCAGAAAAACATAAACATCTGGTAAAGTGGACATCTGACAGGAGTCTCATGATGGTAGTAAACAAATATATCATTATGACTTCTCTCTCTGTCTACCTACCTATCTGTTGTCTGGATCACTACCCTTGTTTCCAAATCAGTGGTTTTCATCAAAGCAGACAACTAGATTTCAAAAAATGTATTTAGACTCAAATCCTTGAGTAAGCAACCGTGCGTCAATCTAATTAACATAATACACCAATTCCCATCAACATCCATCAATTTAAGCTAAAAATACCTGTTTATTTTTTGCGTGGGCTGTTCTCAATCCACCACATCCGCCTATGTCGGCCCTCCAAGTCTGCAGTGGAAAGTGACAGAGCCACAGCAGCTGTTTGTCAGACCATGAGAAATCCCGAAAATCGGTCCACTCATGAAAGTGTCCGAACTGTTTGGCTTACTAAAGATGAGACTCACAAACGATAGTGTTCTCTGTTTTGCTCCACAACCCCCACGGGACACTGAGTGTAACCAGGTACTAGTGTAAAACATTTAAAATGTTAAGTGTAAAAAAAAAAAATAAAGAGAATATTTCCTGAGCCGATGTGTTAACTTCTGTCTGTATCGTCCGAACCGTTTGTGCTACAAACTAATATGACCCCACTGTGGAAAGAGGAGACTCTTCTTTTTGCTCAATGACCCCTACAAGTATCACGAGACTCTGAAGGTTACCAGGTGCGAGTGTAAAACATTCATGGAAGTATGGAGGAGGTTTTGTAGCAACAAAAAAAGGGGTTAAATGTGTAAAAAATAAATATATATTTCCTCAGCTTTCTTTTAAAAAAACCTGAATGAGTTATTGTCACGGCTTTCGGTGGAAGAAGAGGAGTCATTGGACCAAAATGCAGCGGGGTACGTGTAACACGGTGTCTGACCACGCTGCTTCCGGTAAGCACGGGGAGTTGGCTCAGGTCTCTCGCCTGACTCCGCCAATCTCCCCGTGTGCCCCCCCCAAAAAAATATATATATATATTTTGGGGCTGCCTCTTGTGCCTGTTGCGCTGGCTTACCTCATATCGCCGCTCAGCTTTAGCTGCCTCCAGTTCTTCTTTGGGGCGGCGATATTCCCCAGCCTGTCTCCAGGGTCCCTTGCCATCCAATATCTCCTCCCATGTCCATGAGTCCATCAACCTCTGCTCCCGGTTACCCCGCTGCTTGGTCCGTTTGTGGTGGGTGGCTCTGTCACGGCTTTCATCGGAAGAAGAAGAGGAGTCATTGGACTAAAATGCAGCAGGGTACGTGTTAATCTTTATTAGCTTAACTGACTGAACACAAAATAATAAAAGAATAGCCGAAACAGTTTTGCGAGGTGCAACCAACACTAAACAGAAAATAACCATCAAAACAGGCTACCTAAGTATGGTTCTCAATCAGAGACAACGAAAGACAGCTGTCCCTAATTGAGAACCATACCCGGCCAAAACATAGAAATACAAAAACCTAGACATGTAAACATCGAATGCCCACCCACATCACACCCTGACCAAACAAAAAATAGAAACATACAAAGCAATCTACGGTCAGGGCATGACAGTTATTCAATGCATTTCTATAGAGATTGTAGCCCTTTCCTGAAGTCAAATGACCTAGTGGCCTCATGGGTGGAATGTTATTCATATTTTTCATAGTTTCATAATGAATAAACTTTCCTTTTTTTACCGGCAAAAATCCAGTGTTACTATGTCAAACAGTTTTGTTATATTTCAATCTTCTGTGATGTATATAAAGTGAAATATTGGGTCGCAAACTCAAAATGTAATACATTTCAATTCTATATCTGACATGGTACAGGTGTCTTCTTTTTATTAAGTCCATAACCATGTGTGTGAGGTGTATACCTTTTTTAAAAGGTGATTTGTTTAATACTACCAAGAAATACTTTATTTTAGATTTAGCCCACTGCAGTAAAAGGTTAATTAACCAGGAAGTCCCATTGAGGTCAAAATACCTCTTTCCCAAGGGAGACCTGACAAAACTGAAGAGCACTGACACATTAGGCAGATGGTCTCCAACCCTTGTCCTGAATAACCACTGGGTCCGAGAGGTTCGCCCTGTAGGTCAGGATGTCAAATCAAATAAAAGTTTATTGGTTGCATACACAGTTTAGCAGATGTCATGGCGGGTGCAGCAAAATTCCTGTGTTACTAGCTCCCTAACGGTGCAGCAAAAATGTCAAACAAATACACAAATAATAATCAAAAACTAGAAACAAGAAATCACGACTGACAAAACGAACCCAGCTAACAACAAACGTTCCAAAGACTTAGGAGAACGTTCCCTTAAGAGTCTCATTAGGTCATTAACAAACGTTTACATAGGAATTTCCCCGTGATGTGCAAGGAACGTTTCCAGAGAGACCATTCCGTTTTTGTCAAAAAGAACTTACCCAGAATGTGGTTACCACGTTATCAGATATGAATGTTCGATACACATGTCATGGGAACGTTGCACGAACATTCATGTTTCGAGTTTTAGGTGGGTTAGGAGAATATTACATCAACGTCCCACAAAACATGGTTGTTCAGCACTTACATTGCTGAAATAAGTCAATCAAATCAATGATGAGAGAATTGTCAGATTAACTGATAACTGACACAGACATGGTGGCGTAGCAGAAAGATCAATATGCGGTGGACCAAGAGGCTGTTAGTTCAATTCCCAAATATGTAAGTTGAAAACACTTTGTCCCTTGCCAACAGACAAAGAGCTATCAGTGGTTCACCAATCATGGGCTTGGGAACAGCAACATGGTGAAATTTTTTTTAGGGGGGGGGGGGGGTGGCGATTCATTGGGACCATCAGGTAACTGATACACAGAAATGGTCCTGCAACGTTACCATGAAACGTGTCTATAACTTTAATATAATATATTCTGAGAACATTGGCGACCATGTTCTTTGTTGTCAGAATCTCCCTGGGAGAGGTGGGTGTGGAGGCAGGTGCAGGAGAGCAAGAATTCCAAGAAGGGCGTTTTATTACTGTTCCACCAACGCAACAGGTACAGGACCACAAAAGCAGCCACAAGAAAACAGAAACGCAGTCTAGTAAAAAACGGAGGAAACACAGTCATCTACTAAACTAAAGTGCTGGGAAAAACAGTCCCAAAAATAAACCTGCTTGACAGTAAAAAACGCAACCCAAACCAATGACAGTAACACAAACAATCCCGCACAAAACCTAGCGGGTAGGGCGAGATTAAATACCCCACTTATTAGCTAAACTAGACATGGGTGAACACAAGACAGACAAAACCAAACGAAAAAGAAAATGGATCAGTGGCAGGTAGTAGGCCGGCGACGACGACCGCCGAGCGCCGCCCGAACAGGGAGAGGAGCCACCTTGGGTGGAAGTCGTGACATTTGTATGTTTGGTGGGACTTTGGTGGGACTTTGATCGAATATTCTCCTAACCCTCAGTAAACTGGACATAGGAATGTTCTTGCAATCTTGCAATATTAATATATTATAATTCAGAGAACATGGCAACAACGTTCTAGGTAAATTCTGTTTGACATTTAGGGAATGTTCTCCTAACTCTAACCCCAAAAA